>NC_052486.1:10755347-10993511 GCF_009730915.1 Dioscorea cayenensis subsp. rotundata
TTCAGCATGAGAAAACAGTCTGAAAATCACAAGTTCATTAGTAAAGTAAACATTCCATGTAGAAAAAAGAACACATGCCTCTGAATCAAATGACTCAATGCAATTTACAACAAAGAAGTCAATTCACAACACCAATTTTCTTATTCCAGTAACTATAAGGAACATGACATTAAGAATTATATGGAATCATTCTGATCTCCACTTGTAGTCATACGAACAAGAAAGAAGTGACAAAGGCAGACACTAAATAGAAGAAACTCACAATTTCAAGTGTAAATGAAAAATTTTTAGGAAGCCACAGTGATTTTTAAAACAGCATTCCATTTGACTGAAACCCATAACATTTCATTCGGATCTAACAGAGCTAACGGATCAATGCCAAATGTCTCAAAACAATTTATTCACACTCATTTAATTTTTATATAAATCCTCAATAATTTCCATTCCAACAAGTCGCAATCAAAATAAACTCCACTTCATCTCCTTCAAATAATATTCTTTTTGTTAAAAAATAAAACCATCTCAGAGCATGCTTTCAGTGAAATGTATTCAAAAGGATGAATAATCAGAACTAAAAACCAACATACAAGAAGCATGATTTCAGTGAAACAAATTCACAATCCTCGGATCCGTTTACTCGATAGGCTTCCCTTGCGAATAAATTTGTCAAAGGCTCAGATCTTGCCCCTAGGCTATTGTATAATTCACAATTCAGAAAAAATTCATTGAACGAATTTATGCTTCATCAAAGGCTCAGATTTTTCCCCCCTATTCTTTCGCATGGCTAAACATGAATCAAGGGCTACAACTAAAGTTGCCTCGCCACCCAATCTGTATACTCTTTTATAGGGCAAATCATCATGGCCACAAGAACATAATTCATTTTCATTTTCATTTTATAGGGCAAATCATCATGGCCACAAGAACAAGTAAGAGTAATGCTATATAGAGCGAAGCAACCACACGAACCAGCCAAACGACAGAAAGTAATACATGAAGACAAAATAAAAAAAGAGGCTCATATAGCATTTTCTCCCACCCTACCCGCTCCCTATAGAACAATGGGAGTAGCGGTTGCCTGCTAGGCCATCCAAGCTACTACGCCATCGTTGTAGAGAGATGAGGGGATGAGAGAAATAGCTAGGGCATCATCATTGCCTCTGTACCTGATTTCAAGCCGAGCTGAGACACTCGGACAAGGGCACCAGAGAGGGGAGCCACGGCACGAGAACGGAGACGAGAGCGGCGGCCAGGCTTTCATCCCCAAATTTCAGAGAACCTAGGGCACAAGTGAGAAGTGGACAGGGATCTACCGCACTAGAAAGGAGAGGAGGGGGAGTGACGCCCTAGCTTCTCGTGCACCCCCGATCTCGTGCACCACCGATCCTCCCACCACTCCCCTCTCTTGTGCACCACCGATGCCCTAACTTCTCTTCCAAGCCAAACGAGAGAGATACAAGGCCAGAAAGTGGGTGAGGGAACGGCGACTGGGAGCGGCGACCGGGAGCGGTGACCGAAGAGGGAAGCAACAGGAGCGGCGGCCGGGAGGGGTGGGAGGGGAGCGGTGGGAGAGAATCCCGAAAAGGGACTCACATGAGAGAAAGGGAGAGAGACCCGTCGCCCACTCCTCCTTTTTACTTTTTTTAATTTAAAAAGAATATCGACGTAACCGACCACATCGACCGTGTGGGTCGGTTCGTGTGTTTCTTTCGCCTCATATAGCATTACTCTTTGATTGGTGGGTGAAATTAAATAAGTTAATCACATCACACTCTTGTCTATAAGAGAGTAAGAACATGAAGCCTTTTATTGCACCAATTGAGAGGAAGAAAAAAAGAGTGAAGAAGAGTGGAAGAAAAGAATAAGAGAGTTGGTGTTTTTTTTCTCTTAATATAAAAGAGAGGGTTGTTCTCTTTATCATTAGAGATTGTAACTCATTTTTTTCGCTATAATGAAATTTTTTTATTTATCTGTGATTTTTATCATAATTTATTTTAGGGGTTTTTCACATAAATTCTGTGTCCATCTTTATTGTTATTATTTTTAAGTACTTTTGCTGTGATTCTACTCTACCCAGTTCCATAATTTTACAACAGGTTAGAAGGGCTTTGTGAATCCCGGTACTAAGCAAATGGCCTTAATTAAGATTAGACGATAAATCATGACTTATAGCCGCCAATGACTTTAATTAAAACTAGATGACGAATCAACACATAAGCCAAGTGGAGCCCAAGTAAAGTACAATAATTCATCAGACTGAACCATTAGTTTATAGTGGCTAATCGAAGTCCAAAAACCCTCAATGCATTGGAAAGTAAGAGTTGGGTTTAGAATTATAAATGAATTATTTTTTTTATTTTTTGGTAGGTGCCCAAAATTTCATATTCATAGGGCCCCTCATGATAAGGAAGTGGACAACACCACTCCGGGTTTTGTTATTTCCACAAACCAGACACTTGGTGAGCTTGACAACTAATGTCACTTTAACAGACCAATTAAACTAAGGATGTTCTTGGATGGACATAGGGAGGGAAACAATAATATATATTTGGTTTGGGAGAGTGTGAGGTAGTGTTTGCACTATAGATCCTCACAAAGTCATATAAAATACTAAAATAGTGACCTTCTGTGAAGAGTCCTAGATGGGAGCTCAGCAACTTTCAAAAGCCAGCTAAAATCTTCGTTAAGGGCAAAGCTCAAGCTAATAATGGGAATTAGCTTTTTTAAGGCCATGGATTATACTAAATGTTGATCATCAGGGATGATGGAGCAGTAGAAATTTGTATTCCTGCTTAGAAAAATCTCAGCCATGTATAAAATAAAATTGTAACCAAGTTACGCTTTAAGATGTGAAATCTTTCGATAAATGATATCAAATTGATGGTTGAAGCACAAGGCCCACACCATGTTTCAGATGCAAATATAGAACAAATCCAAAAGTAATGATGACATGACGGGCATATATTAAAGTTCTTTGATAATAGAAAACAAAGGTGAAAAATGTTGTAATGTAGACCAAACCAGCTACTTTGACGGAGACATACAACTTATATTTGTAGGTAGGGATGTCAATTTGTACCCTACTAACCTAGTGGGTATATCTTCTATGACCGGATACGGATACAGATAAGAGTATTATCTGTTATTTTTTGAGAGGGTACAGGTCGGGTAAGGGTATACCCCTACTTTACCCGTACCCTTACCCGTTGAAGAGAGTACAGTTTTACCCGTACTCGTACGCTTACCCTCATATATATATATATATATATATATAATTTTTTATTAAGCTAAACATTTACTCACAATTTACTCAAAATACATTTCATTATGGTTAATTTGAAAATAATACTTTAAATTTTCTCATAATATATTATTTTAAATTTTATTTAATTTTAATATTTATATTTGATATAGCATAATATTTTTTGGATATAAATATTAAGAATTACAATTAAATTAAAAAATTAAACATTATAAAACAAATATAAAAAATAATATTATAATAATTTATTTTATAAATTATAAAAACATCTTGAAAAATAAGATACTATTAAAAATAATGTTTTTTATATTCAAAATCTCACTAGACATCTATAAAATTTGAAACTATATAAAATATAAATAACAGATTTATGAAAAAATGTAAAACAAAAAACTAAGATAGTTAAACATTAACAAAAATAGGTAGAGTTACCATCGAGTCCTAAATAGACACCAATGAAAATCAACAAACTTGTTATTTTGTATAAATTAATTTGTTACTAAAACAGAAAGCCATCATTAATGAAATAGTAGAATACTCACAGGGAATTGCTTATTATATTAGCTTAGCTAAGGGAAGGTTCTGAGTCCCTCACCATACTAATTTGCCATTCCGAGTCTTTCACTAACGATCAAGTGGTCTATTAGAAGCCGGATCCCCAATAGAACCCTTCACAAGTAGTGAAAGATCGAATCTTGGGTAAGGACACATTTCTGAGAGTGTGAGTAGTGGTTGTATAGCGGGTGTCTCAGCGCCCATGTGTGCACAAGCTCCGTTTCCACTTACTCCGCCGAGACTTATGCACGCCTCTGCTTTTTTTAGCAGCTAGGCCACTCATCTTGGCAAAAAATACTGAAGAATAATTTTCAAACACCAGAATGAAAAATAAAATGACATATTTGATTCAACTGGTGGTGTCTGAGACCGAAACAAAGAACTCGAATATAAGGAGAATGTTGCATCAGTCCTAACAATATAAAGAGCTCGCAGCATTCCAGGCAGATAATTTAAAAATGAAATGAAGAGAATGGCAAATAACGGATGAAATAGTATCTGAATTCACAAGCACTACGATCAATGATAAAGAATTCAACAATGTACAGTATTTTGCGCATTCTTTCAGCAAGGGCAACTTTTGCTATTAGCTTTGTGTCTCATAACTTCCAAGTTCGGCCTGCAAAAACAAAACTGATATGATACGTGTAACTACAAATGCAAGAGTAACATGGCCTGGACCCAATGCAAACAGATAAAAAAAAGTAATTAGAAGACAATGATTGGCTGGTCAACTGACAAGATCTTTATTGCATGTATTTTTGTAAATACCTTCCTATACTGCACAAATTCCACACAATGTCATGTGCCCCAAATCCCACATGTTTTCATCCACCTGAAGAAAATTGCTCATCCATTTTACAGTAGAATGGGTGATACGTGTTGCATACAAGCCCACAAATTTGAGAATGACAGTCATTAACAGCATGCCAAAGATTCGAAAAGAGAATTACAAGCATTTGATGAACATGAAAGTGAAATTAATACCTTTGAGTGAAGTAGACAACTGTTACAAAGGGTTCACTAATTCAAGATACTCATGGAGGTAATTTTTGACAGGAATCCAATAATATCCAGAGAACACGAAACTTGGAAAGTGTACCCTCACACATGCTAATAGAATCACCATAACAAGCTGAGAATAGAATGAACCAACCTACCTTAAATCCAAAAACTAGGTTTGACTGGCAAACAAACAACAATTGCTACAAAAACAAACTTCTAATTCGAAAATAACTTACAAAGCAAGTCATTGTGATGAAAGGGATGTAGCTTGTGTTTGTGAATCAAAGTTTCAGTTATTGTGATGAACTCAAAGCAAGTCACTGAAAGAGCATTAAATTATGAAAACAGTTCACTAGAACTTGCAAACAAAATTAGAATATTGGACCGTTTGCTATAATTCATGATTACAACTTTAGTAAAAAAAGAATATATATTGAACATATTATGATATACATGACAGCAAACTGTATACATATAGAACAGACATGACATAAACCTAGATCAGTTGTTAGCAAGAATTGTAATCAGTCTTCACCAATAGCTGTCCTCGAAAGCGATTTAGGATTAAGGCTTAAAAAAGGCCATCAAGTTGCAAGAAATCTTGAACTAGGTTCACAATCCAACTGGAAGTTCCCTTGAACTATGTTGATGTCAGTTAGTCAGAAGAGTCGACTTCCACCAATCAGTACCGACTGAAAGGGCACCCTTTGTATATCCACAAAGGTTAAACGTTCACAATCTATAGGTTGCTTCCATGGTTCTCCATCCATTTGCATATAAGCTTGTTTTGACTCACCACCTCTGATTTCCAACCTGATTGCTGCTGCCTAGAAGATACCAGCAGATTGGAATATATTTAGATGTCTTGAGGGATTAGATAGTGCAGTTGCTAAAATGAATAATTTACAGGGTATCACTATAAAATTTAGTTGCCTTACAAACAATAGAATTAACATTAAGGCAATTAAAAAAATTCTCATCCAAAGTGTGGAGACAATTTCATGTCAAGGAAATAAGCAGAATTTTAGAAAGCATTGTATTTGTACATATCTTCATTTAAAGATTACTCAATACTACCATGTGAAAAGAACCATCCAACCTGAGCAATGTGCTTGGCAGATATTAGTTCAACCATAACAAACGAGACATGCCATCCTTGCTTGAGGCCAAAGATTTCAAGCAGGCCATCATCCACATTAGCCTCAACAAAGCCTCTCTGAGAAATACAGAAGAAAATGACTTCAGTTTCACAAAAGCATATATAATAAATACCCTTGCTAAAAGTGAATCTCAACATTATCACCCAAACATCAGAAATCTCATATTGCAGAAAAATCAAATATAGAGAAGTTACATATACTGGTTGCATGCACGTGAGCACAAACACAATGATTTATTTACTGGCATGCACATGAATAAAAGAGACATTACTAAAAGAATGGAAAATCTACAAATGTTACAGTATAGGCAAGATATACATTCTTTTTCCTCATTTTAATATTGGAAAAGTTTATAGATGACTCAGTAGCAACATACTTTAGACAAATTTCAATTTAAATCTCTGGCAAAAGATTAAACTATTACCATTCGTAACACTTTATGATTTGAGAAAATAGGAAGAGGCATATAATATACTTGTTAAGCCCTTATCATTAGATCCCCCATTCAATTTGCACATGCAATAATGGTAAAAAGTGTCAAATCTTGTACCAGAAGATTGATATAAAGTGCAAGTTAAACAAAACATGGGTAAGCATGCCTGGTTGACAAAATTTAAACTAGAATGTCAGCACAAGAATGGCAAAAAAGAATACCAGTGGTTTGATTAATATTCATCTTTGTTGTAACTTGTAAAAATGCCAAGTAAAAAATATAACTTACAAGAAGAGAACACAATCCCATTGGCTTCTACTCAAAAACAAAGTTTCAACGGTACAGTGCTCTAAATGTCCTCTTCATGCTTAGGAACCAACAATTATCTACACCTAAAGGTATTTGCTCTGAATTATTGCAACATTTGAATGCACAGAGACACTAGTTGCTACACATATGAACAACCAAGTACCAAATTGTCTATATGTGAGTTATTTGTTAACAATACTGAAGCATATTGATGGAAAACCATTTTGATAAGTTAACGTTTCAGTTAAAAATCATGGATAATATTTAATCTCCAATTTAACTTTTGAAATGAACACTAAAGTCAAACAAGAAATGCAAGTTTTGTCAGTCAACCAAAAAAAGAAGAAGAAAAATTCTGAGAAGTAAATCTTCACTATGCAAAAATATTACATATAGGATTTATGCACAAAGTGAGCTCTTATTCCTTTCAAATGAGTCCATTTGCACTAATAAGACAAACCTTTTCCAAATATTCAGGTTTAGGATTACCCCATGGATTTCGTCCACTTCCATAATTGTGAAGATTCAAAGCAACTATAGCCCTGACACTGCAGCACAAAAGATCGAAATAATAGATATCTTCCCTTGAAACTGAAGAACAAGATGAAAGTAATAAGGTACTTCAATAGAAGAAAACATTTAACTCTGTTGGGGATCCTTAAAGCTTCATGAGAAAATTCAAATTTATTGATCACTACTCAAAAAATGAATCAGCAATCTTCAGTCATGAACTAACCTTCAAAAGATACTTCAACAATAAATGGCATGCTATTTATGAATTTATAGATAATATGACAAAAACTTGCCTTTTAGGAACATGAATCTGCTCCCAATCTGGACAATTGACCTTTTTAATATGTAGGCGCAAAATGTTTTTCAGGCCCCTGCAATTCAAATTCAGTTCAGCAGACTTGCTTATGAAGTCAAGTGGTTTTTGTTCTCATCTTACAATTTCTTTTCCATTGGCAACATGTAGATATTATTAAATAACTAATAGTTGCGCAGAGGTTAATTTAGTAAATATGGATATGAATATACAAGGGTAGGTATCTCATCCCATGGGATTAAGATTTTGGGTTGAATCGTGGCCTGTCAATGTGTTTGGTTTGCATCGAACAATGATATCAAAGCTTCGTTAATTGGTTTGTTTATAACATGGATAGCTCAAAATGACATATTAGAGTAATTAATTATCCCAAGTCAGTTAACTTTGTAAATATGGATGTGAATTCAAAAGTTTGGGTCTCTCATCCTATGGCTTAAGCTTTTAAGCTGAATTGGGCCTGGAAACATGTTTTGTTTGTATCTAATAAATATTACTGAACAGGGATAATAGGCAGGTGTGAGCAACAGAAAATCAAAGTAGGTGATTGCCTATTTAATGCACAGGAGTAAACTGTTTTAGGAAGTCCCACAACTCTACAATTAACTAATTACTCATAAAGAAATGATGAACTAGAAAAACATACGCTTTCCAAACTGTTCTTTTAATAGGTAGTTCCAATCCTTGTAATTATCATTGTGCAAGGGTTTGATCTACAGTCACTTTGCATCCTTAACATCAAGCTTTGGTTTTGGCATTCAGAAAGAAGTGCATGGTTAGAGGTTTCCATTAGACTTTAACCAAGAAGCATACATATAGAGTGAATACTGAAGGATAAGAAATTAAAATAATATACTTAATTATGTAATTTCAGCTTATCTAGCAGAGAATAAGTGTACTGAAAGATCTCTTGAAATATAAATCTTGATAATATAAAAATAGGATAGCTTCTACAGCAGAAAATAAGTAGTACTGCTCAGAAGAGAGCCATGCTAACCTCAAGCTTGGATCAGCCATGCAAGGTGTAACAAACCATCCTTGGGTGCACCCATATCCCGTGTAAATAAACTGCCACAAAAAGAAATTAAGTTGCGATCTGACAGATCAACAGAAACAAATAAACAAGAAACAAAATGTTTTTGACATTTTCATTAACAAAAGAAAGTTTTGAGATCTACTATGTTAATATAAAAATAAACAATGGAAACATAACTGATGCCCTCTATCGATCATTGCAGCATTCACAGGTTGCAGTATAAAACATCCACCACATCAATGGAATAGATGACTTTAAGAGGAGTCACCAAAGACAACAGATGAAAAATGTCTCTAATTAGCAATAACATAATAATGGCAATATAATACTAAAACAGGCTTGTCAACAACTTGTCAAGAACCTCGAAATTATTAGAGATAATAATGCAAATATTTCAACATTAACTGATTTACTAAATCTTGGTATGATTATATAAGCATGAATCTCTCTTGATATTAGTTTAAGCTTTTACATTGTATCAAGCACATCAGATATGCATTTGGTTTGCATCTAACATAATCAACAGAAACAATAAGCATGAAACAAGATGTTTCCAAGACTACTACTTAAATATAAAAATAAAGAAACACAAATACATAATGGCATATATAGATCATTGCACCATTCAGCTTGCACTATAAAACACCCATTGCAAAAATGTTATAGACAGTTTCAAGAGAAGTCCCCAAATCCAACAGTGAAAAATGTCTGTAATTGGCAATAAGATAATAATAGCACTATTACAGAAAAATCAGGTATATGAACAACTTGTCAAGAACTTCAAAATTATAAGAGATAATAGTACTATGGCTCAACATCAGTTCATTAGTATATCTTGATATGATTATGTAAGCATGAGTCTCTCAATTGTAGTTTAAAATTTCAAGTTGTATCGAGCTCATCTAGTATGTTTTTGGTTTGAACCTAACAATAACCAATTTAAAACTCAACTAGGTTAGTTTCTAACTGTGGATACCACGCTAGCAATTAAAACCATGCAGTTAAATGGGAAGGAATTACCTCAACAATCTAAAGGTATAACCTAAGACAGGTGTGTATTTAGCATTTAGGTGTATGATTTTGTATTAAATAGCATGGGGTGCTAGTTCACCAAAACACACTGCCGCTATATATAAATAGCTGAACAAATCCACCTCCAGATATAAGTGAATATCACTGGAATAATAATAGATGGGCAATTCAATGTTAATAGTTTTTTTTTACTTGATTGTGTTACAGGTGTTTGTCACAGTTAAATGCAACTAAAGCATATTATTGAGCTCAATTCTACCCAAAAGTTTAAGCTAATAGGATGGGAGACTAAGGGTTGTGCATTTGAATCCATAATTAACAAATTAATCAATGTGGGAGTATTAGATAAACTAATATTCTCATAATTTGTATAAGTCTATTTTAACTCACTGTATTACAAACAAACCAATTCACCAAACTCTAATAACATGTTAAACGCAAACCAAACATATTATTCAGGCCCATTTCAATCTAAACGGTAGCATATTTCGTCTGATTTGGCGAAGATAATATGCTAGCTTCTGGATTAAATAGGGCCATGATAATATGTTCGGTCTGCGTATAACATGGCACTAGATCTTGGTGAATTGGTTTGATTGTAATGCAGCTATTTAAAATAAAACTAGCATTTATTAAGGTGGCATATTAGAGTAGCTAATTGTCTCACATCAATTAAGTTAATAAATATGGATATGAATACATAAACCTTGATCTTTACTCAATTAGCTTAAACTTTTGAATTGAATTGAGCCCAAATAATATATTTGGCTTGCACCAACAAACAAAAACAACCACTTAGCTTTCCATCTACATTTTTTAAAGGCAATTTACTGAGGAAGACATATACAATTGCTATAACAATAAAATTAAAAGAAATCAATAACAACCTTGTTGGCTATTGGACCTTGTGCAATATATGGTTTTTCATCACGCAAGTGGTGGAAACCATAAGCAACTTGTGCATCCATTCCTGCATTTAAGAAAATTGAAAACATCATGATCTCCGGTCACTAAAATATCAAAATAAAATAGATGTCAGAGATCATGTAGAGCACTAAAATGGTCTATAAATGCTTCTAGCCAACTGGATCTATCTATTTTCTTCCCTTTTAAAGAAAATGGCTTACTTATCTGAAATCATATGTAGTCACTTTCTGAGTACTTATTAAACACAGATTGCTACCAGTTAGATTATTATTAAACATGCTCTAACTAATGGTCCTTGTGAAAATTTAGGATGCATTATACTGATGCAATCGAAGCAAGGAGAACATTACACAAAATAAAATATAATATTAAAAAAAGAAAAAAGGGTCATAGTTTCAAACAAATTATTATAAAGTTGTGATAAATACTTGCCAACAAATCCTCCAACCCATCATCAAGACGTAGAAGGTGTGACAAATAGAAAACCAAGTTATTTTACCGTTCTAGCCATCGCCACCCCTCAACAAGACATGAATGAGCTTTTTGGTCCCCAAAGTTGAAAGATGTGAAATTTGATTCTACAACTATGGATTATTCATTTTGATCCCTCCATTCTTGCCCATGCGGCATTAAAATGTTTTTTATTATAAAGTTGTTTTATTTATGCTTTATTAGATTAGGATTTTGAACATAACTAAAGAACTCATACTTTTCCACCCATAATCTCAGATTCTCAAAGACACCTTATAAAAGCTAGGTGCGCCATCCATACTCTATACCACCAAAGTGTTAAGGCAATGGCTCATCATCATCATCATCATCATCATCATCATTCCTTTCACTTCCATCTCTATCCTCTTGGCACGCACTCGACTTACGCACAAGATACAATTCCAAGAGAAGAGAATCATTAAAGGCACATGACATCTTTGATGCTGTGAGGTTAGCCTGCAGGGAACTTTTGATGGCGTATGAGACCTTTTATGCAGTGAGCAGGAGCGTAGGTATAATATATTGTACGGGTCTAGTTGGTGGTGTCAACAATGTTGGGCTACTTTTGCTCAATGTCATGCGAACATTGTGTGATGTTTGGACAAAAGAGACAATCATAGGTATATGACAAGCAATTTGATGATACAATAAATATACTTTTGTTTTGGCGAACCACCAAATTTTTGACTTTTCACAAAGAAGCTTGCCATAGGCAAGCCAAAATATTCCATATTTTCTAGGACCTGTTAGAGTATTAATATATATTTAAAATATAAGGGTATTAATGTCTATTGGGCTATGTTTAGAAAATCCTAATCCTACTCTTATTTAAAAAAAAAAATTGTGCCTCAATTGTATTTTGGGGTGAACAACTATTTTTTATTTTATGGAATATTACATGCTTACCTTCAATAGTTTGTTTATTTTATATTGCATGATCATGGCATCAAAAGTTAGGTTATGAAGAAAGAGAGAGATATTGGTAGTATGATATTGTAGCAGCGGCATTACAGTGGTGGCTGCTCATTTTGGTATTGTAGCATTCTCTAGGACTTTTTTTGCCGTGGAGTTTCATGATGAAATTAAAGCAATGAATGTTCGTTTAGATGGTTTAATTGCATAAATTGGCTTTATATGAAGACCACTATTCTTGAAGGAAAAGACATGTTTAGCCTTTGATCCACTTTCACTTTTCCAGGAAGAAAAAAGCCCATCTGCTAGCACTATTGGAGGCTGGAGGCTGAAGGCCAAAGTTTATTGAGCCCATCTTGCTGTCATCTGTTGCTATTTTGCCATCATTTGTTGTATGTTGTTGATTTACTTTATTTTGGTTTGGCTACATTGTCTGTTAGTGTCTTCTAGAAGGTTGAAGTGGTAAGGTTATTAGAATTCGTTATCAAAATTATCTGGTATATTTGGGGCATGAGTAGGGTGTGACGGGAGGCTTTTGTAATTAACTTTATGGTTTTGGGAGAGTTGGGCATCTTTAAATGTCCCATTTGTCACCTATCATCATATTTTTACCATTACCCAAAATACCTCCATTGCTATCTTCATCTTTTTCCTATTCTATCTACCACTTCCTTTCATCCAATTCTATTACTGTTGTATTGAGTTCTATCATTTTTGGTATCAACGCAAGTTGACCTGATATTTGGGGATATTGGCCACCAGAATAGTGTCAACAGTGGAAAGCATGAAGGACATGTTACCCGCCATATATAACCATTTGTCTAACCTAGACACAATAGTTTCTTCTTTAAACCAGAAGGTGGATAAGATATTAAACGCCTCCATAAAAGCTTTGTTTCAGTAAGAAAGAGTGTAGTGGAGTTGAGTAGAGCCAAGACCGCAACGCCAACAGTGAGTCTAGAGACGAAGGAAACTCACTTGATGGAAGGGATGGCTACCCATGTGTCTATGTGGCATCACCAATATGACAAGAAGTTGGAAATGCCAACGTATAATAGAAAAGAAAATCCAACTTCAAGTATATTTAAAGTTGAGAGGTACTTCATGGTGAACAAGTTGACCAAGGCTGAGAAGTTAGAGGAAGCTAGGGTATATCTCCAAGGTGCGGTATTGGCTTGGTTGCAGTGGAAGGAGAACTGCCGTTCCTATCCAACTTGGGAAGAGTTGAAGAACTAATTCCTGTGGTGTATCCTACTGAAACGAAAAGGGACCCAACAACAATGATTCTTTTCTTTACGGCAAACGTCTAACGGTTGTGCCGAATAAGCATCGGAAGTGGTTAACCAAGTTGTTGGGTTTTGATTTCGAGATTAAGTAGGAATAAGGCAACAAACACTTTATACTGTTTGCCAGTTCTTTTGACTATCATAGAGGCTCAGTGCTTTGATGTGTATGAACTGATGGGTGAAGTAGATTAGGATCCAGGGTTGGTAGCAGTTACAAGGTCGTAAAGAAAGACCTTGACTCGGTGTAAATCAGGATAGCTCTTATCCAAGATTAGCTACACTATAAAAACGACTTGGTAATATTCAAAACCTTCTCTTATTACCTAAAATATTAGTTGATTTTCATGGCAGCTTGGTGATACATGATCACGTCTCTTGCTGGAGTCCAACGGCGTAAGCACCTTGGCGGGGCCTTGCTAGGTTTCTTCAGTGGTAGCGACCCAAAAAGAAAAATGTTATTTAAAGCCTAAACTGATATGGAAATTTTTTGATACGTTTTACTCTTCTCTATATAAATATCCCTATAATTGTAAACCTTAAAAATGAGTGGAAGAATTGACACTAGTGCGACCATGGATACAGGTCTTTTTGACCGAACCACGTAAAATCCCTCGCCTTTTTGTGTGTGATTGTTTTTTCTTTTTTCTTATCATTGCTTAATTCACTCCTCATTGTTTGATCCTCAACAACTGGTATCAAAGAGAGGATCTTAGACAAGTGGGAATACTGGCCGACAAAGGGAAAATAAAAATTGACAAGTACGATGGTAGTGACTTCGGGTTTTGGAAGATGCAGATCGAAGATTAGAAATATCAAAAGAAGTTGCACAAACCTTTGTTAAGGCGGAACCTGATCAGGTGAGTCAAAAAAACTGGGAATTGTTGGATCGGCAGGCTCTAGGCGTGGTCCAATTGACACTGACTAAGAACGTTGCCTACAACAAAGTTAAGGAGACGACTACCTACAGTTTGATCAAGGCGTTGTCTAATATGTACGAAAGCCATCTGCTTCAAACAAGGTATTCTTGATTCGCCAACTAGTTAACACGAAGAAGAAGGAAAGGTGCTTGTCTGGGAAGCACGGACACGGCAAAACCACTGATGTACCAGTATCGTGCCAGTGTCCGACACGAATACGCCGTGGACACGGTTGGACACCGTATCTGACACCCTCTAATACGATTGGACACCTCTCGATAGGCCTGGTACACAGCCGACCTAGGTTTTTAGAGGCAAAGCTTCGTCTAATCTTGGGCAGCAGATGTTCGGGTCGAAATCTTCGTCAGCATGAGCCTCGTAGGAGGATGAAACGGAGGTGATAGAGATGGAGAAGTGGAGAAAAGAAGAGAGGTGTTGCGCATGATGAGGGAGGCAGCAGCTGCGAGGGTTCGAGGGAGGAGCTTTATGACGCTCGTAAAGAGCGTAGATAATGAAGGTTGGAGAGGTGGAGAGAAGAGAAGCGCTGCGCGCGGAGGTGATGAGGGTTGGAGAGGTGGAGAGAAAAAGAGAGGCACAGCGGCTGCGAAGGTTCCAGAGAGGCCTTTTAAGATATAGGGTTTCTCCCCAAAGATCAATCCTAGCCGTTGATTTATATTTTTTTAAAGGAATTTTGTTTAGACTCATTTGAACTTTACTCTTTATAAATATTTATTAGAAGAAATTATAAACTGAAATATCAAATTGAAAATAACAAATTTTATAATTTATTGTAATTATTAAATATTTTTATAATTTATTGTTAATACTAGTCCATTGTCAACTATAGTTGTACATTTTTAACCCCTGACCTTTAGGCTTTGTCGGATTAATATTCATACTAACAGGAAATATAATTATTTATATTTACAATGAGTATTTTACATTGAAAAATACATATATAATATTTTTTTACTGTTGTGTCCCGCCGTACCCATGTCCTTAATTTTGAGAAATTACTGTGTCGCAGTGTCCGTGTCCCCGCATCCATGTTCATGCTACATAGGTGCTTGTGTTACGGATCATGTAAACAAATTTAATTCGATATTATCAAGATTGGTATTGGTATATATTAAATTCGATGATGAAGTACAAGCTTTGTTGTTGTTGTCCTCATTGCCTGAGAGTTGATGGGAACAGTTACAGCCGTTAGTAGTTCATCTAGGATTGCTAAGCTAACCTTTGAAGGGTTCGGGATTTGATTCATGGGGAGGATATTCGGAGGAGAAATTCTGTAGAGCTATCAGGTTCTTTCCGAAGTACAGAGAGTATAGGCAAAAAAATTGAAAAAGGGCAGAATTACTGGCGCGATAGGTCAAAGTTGAAAAAGAGTGGTCAGTTCAAAAATCGCAAGGATATAACATGCTAGAATTGCTAGAAGATTGGCCATTTTAGAAATTAGTGCATGGCTCCCTCAGCTCCTAGAAAGAAGGAAGATAAGTCTATTAATGCAGCAATTGAAGATGTAGATGATGCGTTGGTTTATTGTGTTGAGTGTCCAATTAAATCCTTCCGGTGCTTCATTCCATGCTTCTCCTTGTAAGGATATGATGCTCAATTTTAGGAGTGGAAATTTCGGTAAAGTTAGTTTTGCTGATGATGAGAGTTTGGAGACTACAATCATGGGAGACATCAATTTGAAAACTTTCTTAGGTACTATTTGCACACTGAAGGACGTGAGATTTATTCCTGGTCTCAAGAAAATGCTGATCTGTCTGAAACAATTAGATGCTCATGGATATCGTGCCATCTTTGGAGACGATGAGTGGTAAATAATTAAGAAAAATTGGTAGTTGCTCGTGGTTGGGAGAAGGGGACTTTGTATATGGTTGAACTACCATCAAATGAAGCTAATGCAGTTATTAGTAGAGGTGATCCTTCAACTATGTGGCACCAAACACTCGGCCATATGAGTGAGAAGAGTATGAAGATGCTCGTCTCCAAGGGGAAAATTCCATAATTGAAGAATGTAGAAGTTGGTTTCTGTGAACCATGTGCGCTCGGGAAGCAGAAAGGGGTTACTTTTGCAAAATCTGGGAAGATACCCAAGGTTCAGAGGCTCGAGCTAGTTCATACAGATGTGTACGGGCCAACATCAATTGCTTCATTTGGGGGATTACGCTACTATGTCACCTTTATTGACTCTACTCGAAAAGATATGGATTTATTTCTTGAAGCATAAATCTGATGTGTTTACTATCTTTAAGAAGTGGAAAGCCGCCATTGAGAATGAAACAAGCTTGAAAATCAAGTGTTTGTGGTCTAATAACGGTGGTGAATACAATAGCTCCGAATTTATTGATTATTGTGCTAAGAATGGGATTAGAATGCTGGAAACTACTCCTGAGACACGTCAGCAGAATGGCGTTGCTGAAAGGATGAACAAAACTTTGAATGTAACGGTAAAGAATATGCGGCTTCATGCAAGATTGCCGAAAATGTTTTGGGCAGATTCAGTGAATGCAGTAGCTTACATCATTAATCGAGGACCCTCAATTCCTTTAGGGTTCAAGATTCCTGAGGAGGAGTGACAAGGCAAAGAAGCCATTTTTTCACTTGAAGGTATTTGGATGTGTTTCCTTTGTGTTTGTTAAAGAATCTAAACTGAGATAAGTTTGATCCAAAAGCAAGGAAGTGTGTCTTCATTGGCTATGTCTTAGATGATATAGGGGGTACCGTTTCTAGGATGAATCAAGCAGACAAGTCATCAGAAGCAGGAATGTCACATTCAATGAGCATGTAATGTACAAGGGTAGGTACGCAACTGATTCTGAGGCTGCAAGGAAACTGAATGAAAAGAAAATGTCCTCTCGGAAGATATTACAGAAAATGATCTTGTAGGGCATAGTAGCAGTTCAAGAAACAGAAATATAGACGAAGCAGTTCAAGTTATTCCAAAGATAGAATTGAGGAGATCTAGCAGAGTTTCACAACCTCCACAAAGGTGCTCTTTTTCAGCAAATTACTTACTTTTGACTGAAGATGGTGAGCCTCTATGTTATCTTGAGGCAATGCAGATGGTTGATTTAGCATAGTGGGAGTAAGCCATAAAAGAGGAGATGAGTTCTCTTGAGAAGAATGAGACTTGGTTACTGACTGAGTTACCAGTAGGGAAGAATGTTTTGTAGAAAAAGTGGGTGTATAGAATCAAGGAAGAGCATGATAGCAACAAAAGATACAATGCAAGGCTAGTGGTCAAGGGGTTTCAACCAAAAAGAGGCATTAACTACAATGAAAATTCTCTCTTGTGGTCAAGATGACTACTATCAGACTTGAACTGAGTATTGTAGCTGTAGATGACTAACATCTAGAACAGCTACATGTTAAGACTGCTTTCTTGCAGTGATCTCGAGGAAGACATCTACATGCACAATTAGAAGGTTTTCAAGTAGTTAGGAAAATAACTTGGTTTGCAAGTTGAGAAAAAGTTTATATTGTTTGCAGCAAGCACCAATACTATGGTACTTGAAGTTCGAGAGCTTTATGAGAAGAGATGGGTACAATAGATGTGCTTTGGATCATTGCTGCTATTTTAAGAAATATGATTCATTCGATATCATGCTACTGTTGTACGTTGATGACATGTTAATTACAGGGACGAACATGAATGAAATCAACTGATTGAAAAGGCAAATGTTAGAAGTGTTCAAGATGAAGAATTTGGGCGTTTTGAAGCAAATACTTGATGAGCATTAGCAGGGACAGATCTGAAGATACTCTAAAGTTATCTCAAAAAAAATATATTGTAAAAGTGTTGGAAAAGTTTAGTCTCCAAGATGCTAAGATCAAAAGTACGCCTTTGGGAAGTCACTTCAATCTAACAAAGAAACAGTCACCTTAAATGGATGAAGACAAGAACGGTATGGAAAAACCCCATATGCATCTGTAGTTGGTAGAATTACGTACGCAATGATATGCATGAGGCTAGACATTGTTCATGCAGTGGGAGTTGTTAGTAGATTTATGTTTAATCCAGGGAGAAAGCAAGTAGTTAAGTGGCTATTACGCAGCTTGAAAGGTACTTCCACAATTGCATTATGTTTCAGAAGAAGAGATGCTATCTTGGAAGGATTTTCTGATGCAAATTTGGGTGGTTGTTTGGATACAAGGAAAAGTGATAAACTCCTAAATGTATGTATTTTATACATATTTGTTGTGCATTATTTGTGTATTTTTTTGATGAATCGATGCCCTTTTATGGTTTAATTGGTTTCTTTCGTGTTACAGGTATAAAAGAAGCCTAGGTAAGCTCGACAACGCGATTCAAGAAGAAATCAACACCAAAAACAGCATTTAAGAGCCCCGGGAACATCGGCAAAATGATTGAGGACCTCACAGCCCGTTTGCTGACCGTAAGCCACCCCGAGATTAGTTTTTAAAGGAGTTTTAGGGCATCTTTTGAGAGGGGGAAGGTCTTGTTTTGGAGCTCATCACCACCATTCTTGATTCAAGATAGAAGAAGAGAAGAGAGGGCATCTCCGAGGTAGAAATCGACCGGGAGATCGTGATTTGGCAAGATCTACTCCTAAGGCATATTTTTCGAAAGTTGAAGACAACAAGGGAAGCCACTCCTTGAGTGGCATCAGTGGAAGCCTTTCTACGGGGGATCCCAAGCGTTATTCAGCCTCTTACCTTTGAGGGACTTCGATATTGCTTTTTTTAGTTGTTTTCATGAATTTTATCTTGTATATTGCTAGTATGAACAACTAAACCCCGAGGTCACTGGGTGTATGCGAACCTTGGGGGTGAACTTGTGTAGATTGGATGCTATGACTTGTTTTATTGTATTTGCTGTGTATGTGACCCATGCTTGGTGTACTATCATGCTTGGTGTACTTTAAGGAATTGGTATGCATGAGAACTCTGTATCGATTTCTAGGTTACACTAGGTTGCGTGACCATCGTCCTTGTATTGAATACGCCTAGCTTAGAAGGGATACATGTGCGAATACGCCGTGATCATCGGGTGTTTTGTACCCCTCCAATATTAGGGTTGTACTGAGTTTGTGTTTCGACCCTAATTTGAGAAATCCCTTACCCTTATTGCAATCGTAGCAGAATTTGGTCCGAAGACATTCCGTATCAATTCTCGTACCGGATTAGGGGTCAATTGCCGTGACTATCAGGTTGACCTATCTTAGGATTTTCTCGGTCTAAAGTACCATTTGCATGATAGTTATAGCATCCTTTCACACTTTAGTAGCCCCAAGGGGAATCTCATCCGTGACCACTTCTCCTTCTTGATTCCTACCCGTGATTTTCCTTCACTGTAGACATCGAAGTAGAGTTTTTCTTATTGCTTTGTAGTTTTAACACATCACTCAAATTTGTAGGTTAAACAACACGCTAAAAGGAAGTAAGAGTAGCTTCTCGGGCCCTGGGAATACGACCCCCTCGTGCTCACGCTAGGAGTATTACTTCACGATCCGTGCACTTGCAGGATCGAACAACCAAAAAGCAAGGAAAAGCACTACCGAAATATTTTCACTGTGGAAAACACAACAGTTAATTGGATATATCGGCGTTAAAAGAGTGTTGCTCTTTCGACGACAGAAGAAAAATATAGGCCATCTCGAAAGTTGGTAAGGAGATGATTTGGTTGAAGAATCTTCTTAAGGAGTTTAGAAAGAAACAAATAGACAATGTTCTTTATAATGACAGTCAGAGTGTTATTCATCTTGCTAAGAATCTTGTGTTTCATGCTACGAAAAAACACATACAACTAAGGTATCATTTTATTAGAGAATTAATCAGTGTTGGCATCTTGTCCTTGATGAAGATCCCGGGCTCAAATAATCTTGCAAATATATTGACCACGGTGGTTACTATAAAAAAGTTGAAGCTTTGTAAAGCTTCAACTGGCATTCATAGTTGATTGACGAGAAGGCGTCGCACTAGTTTAAGTTACTGTTGTAGATTTTGGTCTACATGTGTGTGAGTGCAGTTGATGTGATTAGCCTTTAAGTGGGAGATTGTTGAGTATGTGGAGTCTGATCTATACCCTGAAGATGCATGATAGTGTCTCTTACGGGAATCCAAGGGCACAAGCATCTCTGCAGGGCTTTGCTGGGTTTTTTTTCAGCGGCAGCGACCCTGAAAGGAAAATGTTATTCAAGGCCCACTATGATATGGAAATTTTTTGACTCGTTTTACTCTTCTCTCTATAAATATCCTTGTAATTGCAAACCCTAAGAATGAGTGGGAAAATTGACACTAGTTTGGCCGTGGCCGTAGGCCTTTTTAACCGAACCACGTAAAATCCCTCGTCCTTGTGTGTGATTGTTTTCATTTTTTCTTGTCAATGCTTAGATCCACTCCTCATTGTTCGATCCTCAACAGGATGGTAGAAATGCAAGGGCATTCAGGTTTCCTTGATATAAAAGGGTAATTGCTAACTCTTCCGGGAAGGCATGAAAAAAGATGTAAAGGAATTTGTTGAGAATTGTGATGTGTGCCAACAAAACAAGAGTTTGCCTTTATTTTATGTTGGCATGTTACAACCCACCTTTATATTGAAGTAGGTACCAGATGACGTGTCGATGAACTTCATTGAGGAGTCATTTAAATCAATTGGGATTAATGTTATTTTGGGTGTGGTGGGCAGGTTTAACAAGTATGCTAATTTTGTCGCATTAAAACACCCTTTTTCTTTAAACTATCGGGATTGTTGAAATTTTCATGCAAAATGTTATCAAGCTTTGTGGATTTTCTAGATCCATTATTTTAAATGGAGACCTGATTTTTATGAGTAATTTTTGGACTAAATTATTCTAGTTGTAGCAGACAAAATAGCGCAACAATAGTGTTTACCATCCTCGGACCTATGGCTAGATTGAAGTTGCTAATAGATTTCTTGAGAACTATCTACGTTGCATTGCGCATACCTAGCTAAAGACTTGTAATCATTGATTACCATGGTATGTATACTGGTATAAAACAACCTTCCGTACCTCTGCTAAGCTCATTGTCTTCAAGATGGTGTATGAGCGAGATGAACCTTATTGAAATATCCTAGTTCCGGAACCTTTAATTTAGCGATGGAGTAGCTAAAAGCTAGAAACATGATGGTTAGGAAAATAAAAAAGCAGTTAGGGTTTGGCTCAGATGCATATGAAAAAAATATATGGACCAAAGCACTACCATGATATGAGTTTTTAGGTAGGGAATTTGGCACATGCAAATGCATCCGTATTTAAGCTTGCCCTTGGCTAAGAAAGTGAATGGCAAACTATCTCCTCATTATTTTGGTTCCTATCTTATTGTTAAAAAGATCAGTTCCAAGGCATACAAACTTGAACTCCAAGGTTACACTCTTTTTTAACCTATACAGTGTAATTAAAAGCGCTAGGTGCTCTTAAGGCTCTAAGACTTTTTATTACCCGAGGTGAGAAGCGTAATGAAAACCGCTCGCCCAAGCGAAGTGAAGCGCTAATATTGGATGATGAATCCGACATTCCCATATACGATCTATAATCTCATATAATTCCTTGAGAATCCATCTGTAGATTGTAGATTGGAATGACAACTTCATCATCCATTACATGCAGCTGGTCACTTTTGAAATCCTGAAATTTTTAATTATAAACCATCTATAGAGTTTGATGAAGTTACCAATGGGTTGTAAAAGACCATTCAAAGATTAGTTCGAGACCTTACTTTGCAAGATAAGATTATGAATAAACTGTCAGTATACCAAACAACAAAGGGTCAATTCAGACATCCAATGGCCATTAAAACAAGGAGTTCATAATCTCCATTAAATAATTTATAAATCTTTTATGTTGTTGTGGATTCCATAAAGTTGAATAGGTTTAACAATAAATTTTTTTTTCAATTTTGTAGCTGAATGGTGGAGTTTATTTGGAAATTCAACCCCTAATTTGCAATAACTAGCCATCCAAATTTTAACTTAACTTGTAGCGCAGTAGGTTGTGAACACAACTCGAGCGTATTTGAACAAGTGAGTTCCTTATTTTTAAGAGTTTTACTTTTTACATCTATTTGTTAATTGTTAAGAGTTTTTACGTCAACTATGTAAGCTTACTTTATGCTTTTAACTTCTTTTTGACAGATTATTACCGAAAGGCAAAATAGACAAGAGCATAAAAAATTGCATGGTCTAGTCTATATCAGATACAATTAGAATCTTAAAGCTTGTTTTGAGATGTGAAATCTTATTGATCTCATCTTTATAAATGGCATTGATGATTGTAACGAATGGCTAGTTGGAGAAATGAGCGCTAATGTTGACAATTTGGCTTCACAAGATGCTGAAAATGAGTTGGTTTTTAAAGATGATGATTTGACATGAGGTGAAGTACCTAAAGTAGATAGGGTTAGAGGGAAATGGAAACTAGGTCACAAGCAACAAGAGTAAGCTCAAGTGCTAAAGCTTCAACTTTTAGACCAATGATTATAAATGAGGAATCTGAGAAGGAGCTTGAGAGTTATAAATATATTGATGGAGTTAAAGCTAACTTAAATGATGAGGATGATGATATTGTAAAATTAGATGACTTATGAAGGTAGAATTTGCACTTTAAAAGCTTGAGTAGTTCTAAGAAGTGTTTTACTTGACTTTGTGTTTTGCTTACCTCGACTTTAATTATTATATTTTATTATGTTTATATATTTTACTGATACAGTTTAGATCTATATATATTTAATTTATTTATTAGCTGGCGCTTCACTTCAATCGAGCAAGCGCCTTTCGTGGCACCTCTCACCTCGGCAATAAAAAAATCTTAATGCCTTAAGAGCGCCTAATGCTTTTAATTACACTGCAAGAGTGGTGCATAGCCAATGCAAAAATCATCACATAGATCAATAATGTTTATTGTTACCCACGATATTAGTTTTCAATTATCAAAATTTTCTACTACTAAAGCTACATAAGATTTTCTACCAAATTTATATATATATGATAATTATGCTAGGGAATATAAATTACAAAGACAAATACGAGCTGTTTGCCAAACTAACTCTTTTATTCAAGAGTTTTATACAAAATTATGTTGTGGGATCAATTATCACTTATTAAGTCTATTAAGTTGCAATCAAATTCAACTTTTCTCAAATATAGAGAAAAATAATGTTTGACATAATTGTTGGTGGTGTTGAGAGAAGATTTTGAGTTTGTTAAGGGTTCTCTCTTACGTCGCACACCCTTGCCTATTGTTGATATAGCTATAAGCACATTAATTGCAAAAGAGACTCATTTTAATTCTATATCTCTTATGTTTGCTATTAGTAAACCTAGAAATCTTACATTGTTGTCACTAACATAAGCTCTATTCAACTTATAACAAAATCTATGTCTAAACTCACTTTAGATGAGTGTAGCTATTGCCATGATAAAAGGTATTGGAAAAACTCTTGCCACAACTTGCAGGGTATGGTCTTACTCAGGGTCATGGTTGGTCCCAAGGGCGTGGATATGTTCCACATTTGTCTGACATTCTATTCTTTGTCAACCACAATGACGTAGGAGATGTGCACAAGGATTTTTTGCTAATGCCTTGCATAAAATTTCTGTTGATGGGTATGATCTCCTAGTTTAGTTAATTTTTCTACCACTTAGTTGATTGATTCGAATGTTACCAATCATATGACTCTTTTCGATCTACCTTGGTCCACTTACTCTTCTTTTATTGATAATGCTAGATCATTTTATATTGTTGATGGCTTTGTTATGCCACTTTAAGGGATTAGTAGTTGTAGTTTATCTCACCTCACTCTTGATCATATTCTGCATGTTCCCAAACTCATATTGATTACTACGTGTATTGTGCAAGATCCACAGATAGGTTTGGACATTAGGACACGTTGTAGAGTTTTTGGCTTGTATAAGTTAGATCACCTTCACATCACACATTTGGTTGCTCCTTCTAAAGCATCTTAACCTTTATATTCTTTTGAGTTAAACTCACAGTCCACATTGTTTTTATTTGAGCATTCTCAATTAGGATATGCTTTTAAGTCTAGATTGGAGAATTTGGTTTCCACAAAAAGTAAATAAATAAATAAAATTTAACTATAATTTAAATTATAGTGGATGCAAAATTATTCAAACTCTCTACTTTACCTTTTAAAAATAGTCAAACTATTTCCTCTTTTGCATTTGGTTTAGTTCATTTAGACATTGGGGACCTGTATCTATGCGACCAAAGGAAGTGTGCGCTATTATGAGTAATTTGTTGATGATTAGACATGTTACATGGGGACTTACTTAATGCAAAAGCAATCTAAATTTACAATATTTATATTTTTTTTGTCGCAATTGTACACACCCGCTTTGGAAATTGATTAAATATTGTCACTCTAGATTCTAGAGCATAGTCTTTGTAAAGGTGTATATATTTTCGTTCTAATGCCTATGTTCTACAATTTCGTTTTGTTCAGGGGATCTAAGGCCAAGAAGTTTGGTAAGTCATAAAATTACCAAAATGTAAGCATCATCATGTTATGGAAACTATTAGATCATTGTTATCTTCTATCAATGTTCCATCTATAATCTGGGGTAAAGCTCTTAATACTACAATGTATCTTATCAACAACAATATTCCTTCTACACTTCTAGTTTTTCTTCTCATTCATTGTATGGTTTCCCACCCAATTATTCTTTTCTGTGTTTTTGGGTGCACTTATTTTGTTTTGATATCTACTCATGAATGCACAAAGTTATTTGCTAAGTCATGTATGTATGTTTCTTGGTTATTTTGTTCATAAAAAAGGGTATCGGTGTTTTGATCCAACTACTAATTGATTATATGTTACTTAGCATGTAGTATTGATGAGAATAATTTGCACTCAATTATATAGACTTTCTTTAACTCTTGAACAATGAAATGTGAATTATTTTGAACCAATTTTTACTCATAATCTTATTGTTATTGCATTGTAGGAAAGAAAGAAAATGATTTGAAAGAAGTACAAATTAAAAGCACAAAATTGGAGAAAAGAGAAGCAAGTTTCATAAAAGGATGAACAAGCAAAAAAAAGAAAGTCTAGTGCCTAGCTAGCGCCTCTGTGCTACAACATTAAGAGGTGTAAAACAGAAAGTATAGCGCCTGGGAGTTAACACTCTTTGGCGCCTAGGCACCACCCCGATATTCAATTTATAAAAGAGACTAGGGTTTGAGACGAAATGAGGAAATTTTCAGAGATCTAAAGGCCGAGAACGAAGATTCGGCAAAGATTCATTGCCAAGCTTTAGTTTTTAGTTATTCATTGTTTATTTGATTATAAACTTTGTTAATATGTCGGGCTTTGCAATTATCATGTTTTAAATACCTTTTTCTAGAGCTACGATGTAGCTAGACAATGAAAACATAGATTTGTTTTTGTTTAATTTAATTGATGCTTGTTTCAAGATTATGTTAGATATTTTAATTTATGCTTAATGCTTGTGATTGCTTGATCAACAATTACATGATTGGTAATTTGATTTGAGACCGAGAGGTGATAATTGAATTAGTCTTGATTAAAATATCATACAATCATCATAGGATAGAGATATTTATGAGATTGTATGCACCATTATAAATTTCTAGAGTTTAATGAGTTCCATAGGTTGATGTTAACTTATCTAATGTAATATGCTATTGATGCTCAAGAAAGATCAATATGTAATTTAGGGAAATTTGATGGCAACATATGAAATAAACATTGATTGATTGAACTAGATGATCTAGGTGGAATTAGTCTAGATGAACTCGGAAACACTAGAATCTCCGGGCATTGATTTTTTCTCATCTATCTCTCTATATTCCTCGAATTAGATTTTTCTAAATTAAATCTTTTCAATTTCATTAATCAAGTAGAATTAGGGTTAGAGTTATTTTGGTAGTTTATAAACTCAATCCTCGCAGAACAATACTCTCTCATCATTATATTACTTGTTTACGATAATGTATATTTGTGTTATAAAAATCTCACAAGTATTTTTAGAAATTATTCCTTTCTACTCATCAATAATACTTTGTCCTCTTCTGAGTCTCATAGTTTGATTTTCATCAATCCATTCTCTAACAATAAAGCACCTATGACTCCTTCTAATTCATCAACTCCCACTAGGCGGGTTTATACTCATAGTCCTAAGACAACAATAACATGGGATGCTGAAAATGTTCCATTTTCATCCACTGAAAGTGATTATATAGTTGTATCATGTCCATTTCTATCAATTGATTTGCTTTACCTGTCTCTCACCTTATTCATGTTCAAACATCTCGTGCCCCATACCTCCTTAACAAGTATACATCATTAACCCATTTGTCTTCTATTATTCCTTAAACTATTATTCGTTTTATCATCCATATATTCCATAGCTAAACCTTCAACTTTTACCCAAACATCTTTCTCATCAAAATTAGCAAAAAATTAAGAAAAGTTAACTTAATGCTCTACATAAAACCTATACATGGGATCTTATGTAACTACCCCCAAGTAAAAATGTTATTTGTTGCAAGAGGAAATATAATAAGTGCTTGATTATACATATTTTAAAACATTATTTAAAGCACTTTGCTTGATCTTTCGATAAATTTGATTGTTTCTAGTACTTAATTTACTTCTATTCTGTACTCGAACTGCAAATTATGTGTTTAGGGCAAAAGGCACAAATTTGGAGCAATTTAGAGCTTGTTTGGAAGCAGCATTAGAGCTCGAGAAAGTTACATGACCATGTACACAACTTTTCTTAAGGAACGTGTAGACCCTGTTCCTGATTTTCACTATGCAAAACAAAGTTGAAGTGGGTAGCAAACTCGAGAGATACACGGGCCATTCTCTTCAACAAGTTCAGGAGGATAAGAAACACACCCATGTATTTTGTCAAGGGTTTTGCTTCAGATTTCTTGAGGATCAAGTACATCATCGCCTGGTACACGGCAATGTTGAGCCCGTGTTCTATCATGTTTTGCAACTATAAAAGGCAAAGTCGCATGGGTTTTGAGAGACATTTTCTTATTCTTTTTCTTAGAGATCTTTTGGGAGCTATCATTGAAGATTATTTTGACAGCATCGCTTAAGGAAAGATTGTAAGTGGTGATATTGGGAGATTATGCATTGATTGATGGTTAAGGACAGCATCTCCTTGGAGGAGATTTCAACTCGCCCTAAATGTTTTTTTAAACATGGCGTGCAGTTTGACTTAGATTTCTTCAATTCAATCATTGAAATCATCATTGTTTTGCAAACTAGATAATAGAAGAATTGTTCATACTTGTACTCATAGGTCTCGTGTGATCAACACTTTGCTCATTCTCAATGTTACTTGAGCGACTAGTGCACTTGCTAGTTCCTCACCACTAAGTAGGCGGAGCATGCATTAATATATCAGATTAAGACAGACAAATGGATGACTTGAACACTATAAAGCTTATCTTGTGGGTAAGGGCTTTTCTCAAAAGTATAACATTAACTATAAGGAGACATTTGCTCCAATGGCAAAAATGACTTCAATAAGTGTTTTGATAGCCCTTGCTTCTTCCAACCAATGTCCTCCGTTTCATATGGATGTAAAAAATACTTTCTTTAATGAAGATTTACATAAAGAGGTGTGTATGTGAGTTCCACCAGGTTTGACTCACACCAACGGACAAGTACGTCACTTTTGGAGAGCGCTTTATGGTCTTAAATAAGCACCTAATGCTTGGTTGGAGAAGTTTAGTTCAGCATTACTCTAACTTGGCTTCATTAATTCACCTTATGATTCAGCTTTATTCACTCATACATTTCTCCGTGGCAAAATTCTTTTGCTTTTGTATGTGGATGATATGATCATTATTGAAGATGACTAGGATGATGGTACCTTTATCAAGAATCACCTTGCAAAGTTATTTGAAATGAAAGATTTAGGTCCATGATATTATCTTGGCATTAAAGTTTGCCTTTACAGCTTATAGTTGTATCTTATCTCAGACTAAATACACACATGATATATTTAATAGAGCTAGTATTATTGATGAGATGGCAGTAGCTACTCCTTCTGAGTATAGTGCTAAACTCTCTCCAGATAATGGTAAACTTTCATATGATCCCACTCAACATCGAGAAGTTGTTGGCTCTTTACTGAATCTCGTAGTTACTCATTTGGATATACAGTTTTCTGTACTTATTATTAGTCCATTTAAATCTCGCCCTCATACAACTCATTAGACAGCTATTGTTCGGATTATTCAATACTTGTGAGACACATATCATTATGGATTATTATTTCCTTCATCTTCATCTTTGGTTTTACATGCCTTTTGTGATGCACATTAAGCTGGAGATATCGCAAATCATCTTTTCACTCCAGCTGCTGTGTTTTATAGGAGATTCTTTAGTCTCTTTGAAAAGTAAGAAACAAAAAGTTGTTGTTTTCCATCAAAGCAAAGTATCGATCTATAGTGTTTACCACAGTGGAGTTTATTTGCTTCGTTCGCTTTTAGATGCTTTGGGATTTTCACAATTAATCCCTATGCCTCTTCCTTGTGATAATAAAAGAACTGTCTCATTGCACACAATTCATTTTTTTCATAAATGGACAAAGCATATAGAAATTAATTGTCATTTTGTGCACCAACATTATCTATAAGGCACTATTACCCTTTTATACATTCATTATTTAAGTAGATTGCTGCTATGTTCACAGAGACTCACATATTGGTCCGTTTTCAGTTTCCTTTAGACAAATACTTGATGTTTACTTTTCCTATATCAACAATATAAGGAGCGATGTAAGAGTAATAATATATGTTTAATGTATAAGGGAATAAAATTTTGAAAACACTAATCTTACTCTTAGTTAAAAAAGACTTTGTCTCGATTGTGTTTTGGGGTGAAAGACTATTCTTTTGATTGGAAATATTACATTATTTCCTTCAATAGTTTGTTAGCTTGTTTTAAATCGCATCTACAAGCCCAAACAAAAAAGATTGCATATAACTAAGAAATAAATAACCATAAGCTAAAAAGAAATTTATTCATTAATTAATTCATCAAATTAGTTTATCTTCTTTATTATATAGGGATTACAAGGGATAACTCTTACTTAAACTCAATGTAACAAAAATCACCAACAATATGCTTCTTTCTCCTAGTTTGTAGGCAACTCAGATTCATCAAACCCCCAGCTATTTCCAACTCACTGACACTAAAAACACCCTACTAAGACTTTGAATCTCAACATTGATATAAACCAAGGTTCACATCTTTTAACTCATCTTAGACATTTCTAACCTAATTGGAGTTGTTAAGCCACGTTTTGCACAATGCATGTAATCAATGCATCAATTTGGCCCATTAAAACCTCATTTAACCTTAAATTGCTTCCAAACCATGAATATATGTGCTTAACATCATTTTGACTCATCTTATACGTTTCTAACTCACTTGTGGTGTCAACGCATGATTTCCCATGCTGAACACAATTGGACTCATGTTAGTCTCTTTAATCACATGGATCTTCATGGTCCATTCTTCCTTTATATTTAAATTCTTTTATGCTTTTTTTTCCTCTTAGTTTGCCTCTTTTGATCATGAAGTCCTCAAAAATGTAAAATACAATCATTATTGGCCCACATAACCTTCCTTGACTGAATCATTGGTGGTGCCAAAACCAACTTCATTTCCTTATATTTCTTGTGGCCTCACTTGCTTGACTCACTATTCTTCCATGCTCCCTTTAAGATTTCATACTTTCAATCATGTCTATTGTTAGGGTTATGTTATAATTTATATTTGGTTAATGAGCCATATTGGGCCCATACCACAAAACCCTAATATTTCTCTATATATACCCTTGTACTCTTTAATTAATGAATGATACAAACTATTTTTCCTATCTTCACATGGTATCAGAGCACTGGGTTACACCCTAGCCGCCACCCAAAACCCTAGCCGCCGCCACCTCTACCACCAACCGCCGCTTATCTCTTGCCGTTCTCGTTGGTCTATGGGCATCTAATGATGTTCCTCAGCCCTCACCAGTGATGCCCTTGTCTCGTTGCTGAAGGATTTGTCTCTTCCTCGTCATGTCTTCGTCTAATAATTCTTTAGTTAAGAATCTTCATTGTACCTCGCCAAAGTTAAATGGGAGGAAACTATATTTTGGGCACAGAGTTTTGAGCAGTTCCTTATAGCTCATAAGAAATCGTCGTACCTCACAGCAGATCCGCCAGACTCTAAGGATGCTAAGTATGTTGATTGGCTTGCTGAGGATGCTGCAGTTCGCTCATGGTTGACTAGTAGTATGGAGCCGGATATTGCCCGAAGTGTGGTGATGTTGACTACTGCAAAGGTAATCTGGGAGATGTGCAGATTGACATATAGAAATGAAAATAATATCTCTTGTGTTTTTGAGTTATATGAGCAAATGTTTATAGCCCGTCAAGGCGATCGTACTGCCCTTCAGTACTTCACTCACATCCGTAGCCTGTTGGATGAGCTAGATATTTACCAGCCAATAGTTCTTGATCTGGCCACCCTTCGTCGTTACCAGAATAAAGTTGTAGTCATCACATATCTTTCCAGGCTCCCTTTTAAGGTGCAAAACAAGGTGAAGGGCTCTATTCTGAGTCCTGAAAGAATGCTTGATCTTGCTGCTGTTTATGCTCGCATGCTTCGCCTGTCTTCTACATCCACATCTCCATCGCCCGTTATATCCTCTGATCAGTCCATTTTCCTAGCTTCTCGTAGGCGTGGTGGTAAGGGCTCCTCTCGTGGTGGTCAAGGAGCTGGTCGTGGTGATTCTCAGAGTAGATTTGTGTGTACCTTTTGTCAATAGACAGGCCACACACCGAGGATCATTGTTGGGATAAGCATGGTCGCCCGGCAGTGGCCAATGCTAGTACCGAGGTGGTTGATCCGTCAGCCACTTCCGGTGTTGAACAGTTTGTCACTATCTCTCAGGCTGACTTTGCACGGTTACAGCAGCTACAGGGCACAGCGCCTCACGCCATAGTCTCTTCTACTGTTTTCTCAGGTAATGCCTTTCTTTACTTCTAGGGACAGTTCCTAGATTATTGACTATGGGGCCTCCTCTCATATGACAGGTACAAAACCTTTTTTTTCAAAATCTTTAGCCATCTGTTTTTCGTTCTGTGGCAATTGCCGTTGGACAATCGTGCTGAAAGAAAATGGGGTTATTCATCAAACCACCTGTCCACACACTTCTTAACAAAATAGGGTTGCTGAAAGAAAGCATCGTCACATCTTGGATATTGTGCACACTCTTTTGGTAGAGCGTAATGTTCCTATGTATTTGTAGTCTGATGTTATCTTAATTGCAATCTATCTTATTAATCGTATGCCTTCTGCACCTCTAGGGAGAGAGGTTCCTCTATGTCGTCTTCTACCTGATACCGAGTTGTTTCACTTGTCCCCTCGTGTTTTTTGTTGTGTTGGTTTTGCTTAGGATTTAACTCCTGGTTTGGACAAGTTGCGCCCGTGTGCGCTTAAATGTGTCTTTGTTGGATATTCCCGCACCCAACGTGAATACCGGTTGTTTCACCCGACTCGTCGAAGTATTGTGTCTATGGATGTCACGTTTTTTGAATCTTAATCATTTTTTTCTGACTCAATTTCTCACCATATGTTGACTACGTCATCTGATATTGTTCTCCACATCCCTGTTTTGGTCACTACACCGTGCCTATACCTAGTGTGACGCCTCCTCCAATGGATACAGATGATGGCCGTTTTGGACAGGTTTATCATCGCCGCCAACGTGTACCACCGCCAGCTCCGCCTCCTCCGGTCCTCTCCCCGGACCATGCAGATCTATCTCTTGATCTTCCCATTGCCTTAAGCAAAGGTATTCGTTCTTGTACTAAACATCCCATCTCACTTTTTGCTTCTTATGATAATCTTCACCCGTCCTTTGCTCTTTCCTTGTCTGCTGAGTCAATTCCTAGGAACTACCAGGATGCGTGTTTGCTTCCACAATGGCAGACGGCAATGGATGAGGAAATGGAAGCCTTGAGATCTCGTGGTACATGGAAGCTTGTGCCTCGCCCTGCTGATGCCACCATTGTCACTTGTCTATGGGTCTTCTCTATCAAGCACAAAGCGGATTGTACAGTTGATCACTACAAAACCCAGTTGGTGGCCCGTGGTTTTACTCAGACTTATGGTGTCGATTATGCTAGGACTTTTTCACCGGTTGCTCGTCTGGATTCCCTTCGCATTCTACTGTCGGTAGCTATGAATCTTAATTGAGACAGTGTTTATGAAGCAACCTCTAGGGTATGTTGCTCAGGGGGAGAATCTTGTCTGCCAGCTCAAGAAAGCGATCTATGGTCTGAAACAAAGCCCTCGTGCATGGTTTGAAAATTTTAGTGTAATTGCAATTGCAGATGGTTTTCAAAGGTGTAATGTGGATCACTCTGTGTTCTATAAGAACACTTCATCTGGTTGTGTTGTACTTGCAGTATATGACGATGACATCTTGTTGACAGGTAGCGATCGTCAGGGTATTAAGAGAACTAAGGAGCATTTAATGAAGCATGATCTGGGACGACCCAGATACTACCTTGATATTGAGTTTGCATATGCCAATGGAAAGATGACACTCTCACAGCGGAAGCATGTGTTGGACTTACTTGAGGAGACTGGTTTATTGGGTTGTAAACCAGAGAGTACACCTATTGAGCCGTCACCACCCTTCTGAGAAACATCTTCCCCATTTCTCAAAGATCCTGGTCAATATAGACGTCTGATTGGCAAGCTCATTTATCTAACAGTTACTCATCCTGATATATGTTACGCAGTTGGACTCCTGAGTCAATTTATGCATAAGCCATGAGAAGTTCACCGGCAGGGTGCTCTGAGGGTTCTTGCATATGTTAAAGAAGCTCCCGGCAAAGGTCTTCTATACAAGAATTATGGTCACCTGGACATTGCAGCCTATTCTAACTCGGGTTATGCTGGCGATAGAGGAGACAGAAAGTCTACGTCGAGCTTCTGTACGTATGTCGGTGGAAAGTTGGTTACTTGACGAAGCTAGAAACAGAATATGGTTTCGAGATCGAGTGCAGAAGCAGAGTACAGATCAACGGCACAAACAGCTTGTGAGATGGTTTGGGTGCAATCTTTTTTACCTGAGTTGGGATTCCCTGTCACAATACCTATGCAGATGTTGTGTGATAACCAGGCCGCCATCTTCATTGCTAATAATCCAACATTTCATGAGCGTACCAAGCATGTGGAGGGTAATTGTCACTATGTTCGTGATATGGTACCGAAGGGAGTCATCTGTACGCCATATACCAAGTCGTCTGAGCAACTGGCGGATATCTTCACCAAGAGTTTAAATGTTAAAGTCTTTAGTAATCTATGTAATAAGCTGGGCATGCTCGATATATATGCTCCAACTTGAGGGGGAGTGTTAGAGTTATGTTATAGTTTATATTTGGTTAATGGGCCATATTGGGCCCATACCACAAAACCCTAATATTTCTCTATATATACCCTTGTACTCTTTTATTAATGAATGATACAAACTATTTTTCCTATCTTCACATCTATCATGGTCGAGATCAATGGTAATGATTCAAATAAACCAATGACCCAACATAAAGCTAGTAATTAAATTACTGTTAAAGAGTGTCCATTGGGCCTCAACCACCATCTTTGACCTTCCTTCTCATTCCTTGTTGCCTTTTCATAGATATATCCTTCTTGGCATGGTTGGTCCTCAACACAATGGTCCTTAACATTATAGTACTATGCACATTGAATGCTATAAGGTCCTTCATCCATAACACTAACATAAATGGCTTGTCCACATAGTAAAATATCTTTTGTGGAAAAACAATAATTGAATGCCACATAGGTGCACTTGCCATGGCTTGTAAGTAGGCAGATCACCCATTAATAGAATTCCTACAATGTGGCTTGAAACATTGGATAAAGGGACCAAACTAAAATAATCAATGATTAGTTGGAGAACCAAGTTGAACATCTATTAACTTGAGGTTCTAAAATGGACATGCATTTCTATTTAATGAATAAATGGTGGCTTTAACACTATCTTACATAATTAATGGGGTTTTTTGCACTTGCCTCCGAGAATTTACTGCATGTAAATCCCAAGTTCTTTGTATTTGCAATAATTGCAAAAAATCTTCATGGACATAAAGTACTTCCAAAGAGCTCAGGAATATTAAAAACAAATCTCGTAACTTGATTTTTAATTTTTCCCAGATGCCCTCTTCTGCCTCTTTCATCTTGTGTAAGGTGACTAAAGAAACACCCATGTAATTCCATTAAATTGTGGTCCAAACCAATCCACCATTACAAACATGCTTGAAGTCATGCTAATAAGAATAAATAGAGATTACCTACCTTATAAATTGGAAATTTATCAAGAAATCAAGAAAACTCATGGAAAAACACTTATACTAAATAAAATTAGAAAATCAAGCCGTTCTCTCACAAATAGTATCCAAGTGAGTTTTATCCCCCTTAGTTTCCATGCTTCATGCCCATGGTACTTGCAATGTGAGAAAAGGTTAAAGTGATCTTTCACATGTCATGTTAAAAGTTAACTCTAGTTTCATTATGATCCAAAAGGCATTTGGTGCATCTGATAAAAGTTTTGGGAGTCATATTTAATCATAAAAAAGACAGGAAGTAATGTGAAGCCGGTCAACTCGTGACAAACCCCGTAACAAAGCTAGCTCGAATTGTTTACTCGTGCTAGCTTGGGAAGGAATCCTCGACCCATTGCTTATGTCAAGCAAGAACCTCGATATGTGAAGACACTACGAATAGTTGAGAAAAACTGTTTGTTAAGTCGATGGTTGAGTGTCACGGAAACTCCGATAAGCTCTAATAGTTTGCACATAACCAAAAGAGAATTCAAAAAGAATCTCACAATTTTCTGGTAGAAAGGTGATATGATATTTCAGCCGAAAAAGTTTCTTAAATAAAGGAGTCAATCAATTTTGGCAACTAACAAAATCTCTAAATTAATGCCAAAATTCTTAAATTATTCAAACCAAGTATGGAAAATACTAATTTCTTGGCATGCAAGCATTAGAATCTCCAAATTAAGCCAAACTAAATAAAGAATAAAATAACAATTATTTTGTTAAAGTTGATTCTCTAGTTAAGCTAAAAATGGCTAGTAATCTTTAATTTTGATTTGTGCCTTTTATGTTGCATCCTTGAAGATTTCTTTCACAAAATTAAATTTGAATGATAGATTTCCCATCATGTGACGCACCTTCATCACCTTCAATGGGCCTCCACAGATTAGCTTAGGCCCAAACTTCTCCAATCAGCCCATTTAAAACCTCCTTGAATTGCTTACTTCATGAACAAGTGACCGGACCAATAGGAACTTGAATAGGAGTTTTGCTAGTCATGTCTTCATTAGTAAATAATATGCTAATATGGAAGATTCGAGGAGGTATATTGAAATTACCTTTAAACTAATTAGTGCTCAATGTAAAACAGATAAAATGACGCAAATAATAAGCTTTGCTACTACAACTAGCTAATAAAAGAGAACTAATAAATCAAAATAAAGCTGAATGGCCAAAACCCTAACCTATGCTAAAATAGTTGTAGAAGACTCCTTCAAAGCGAGAAAACCATTCAGGCAACTCTTCCTTAGCATCCCTGTCCTGCATTAATATTAGTGCAAGCGTGCATTATAATTGAGCATTGGAACACAAATTCTCCATTTAGATTAAAGGAAAAAAGAAAGATTCTACATATTTTAGAAGACAGTCAATGCAACCACTAAAATTTTACTTTTAATGTTGACAAGCACATATACATATAATCAAACCTGAAAAATAAAAAATACACAACGATTTGGATGTTCATTGTTGGAAGATCTTAACAAAGAGATTTAGTTAAAAAATTAGCTCCATGAAATTAGCTAAATCACAACCATGATTTACTAAATCAGATGAAATTAGCTCCTAGAAATTAGCTTAATCGCATCCGTGCTGTTAATGTACAGATCATGGTTTCTTAATTTAGACTCAATATTGTACTATATATTGATGTACATGCGTAGTGTAAAAGTTAATACAAACTACTTTTTATTATCTCCATTTTCTGGATGGTATCACAGAGATCCCGGACAGCCCAAAACCCTAGAAAACTTCTTCTAGCTCTCATGTCTACTATGTCGGAGATCTCATAAACCTCCAATTGCCTTACTCAAACTACTAAAATCACTAGTTCTGAATCCCACTCCATTCAAATCACATCTATACGTCTGAATGGAGACAACATTCTTCGCTGGTCCCAGTCAATAAGGATGTATATCAGAGGAAAGGGGAAAATAGGGTATTTAACTAGAGATAAGAAAAAGCCTGCACCTGATGATCCTATGTATGCAACCTGGGATGCAGAGAATTCCATGATAATGACATGGTTAGTTAACTCTATGGAGGAGGAGATAAGTACTAATTACATGTGTTATGAGTCATGACACTGCTAAAGACTTATGGAATAATGTAAGCCAAACATACTCTGATTTTGGAAATCAATCCCAAGTCTATGAAATCACCTCGAAACTGGGAGAGGTACATCAAGGTGAAAATAGTGTCACTAAGTACTTTAATACCTTTAAGAGTCTCTGGCAATATCTAGATATATTCAATTACTATGAATGGAAATGTCCTGAGGATTGTAATCTTTATAGAAAGACAGTTGAGAATAACATAATTTTTAAGTTCTTAGCTGGTCTGAATGTTGACTTTGATGAGGTCGGGGGAAGAATTATTGGCAGACAACCTCTTCCCTCTATTGCAAAGGTGTTTGCTGAGGTCCGTCCTGAAGAAAGCAAGCGTCAAGTAATTCTTGGTAAGAAATCTCAGCCTCCTACTATTGAAAATTCAGCACTGATTGTTGGTGTTGGAAGGCATGGAAAGAAACTTGAAGACAAAGAATAATGGAAGTGTGTGGTGTGATTATTGTAATAAAGCACGTCACACCCGGGAAACCTATTGGAAACTCCATGGCAAACCAGCAAATTGGAAGGGGTCACATTAAGGTAAATACTCAAGAATTCCTTCTGCTCATGAGGTTGATAACAATCCATTCAGCCAGGAGCAGATTAACTACATTCAAAAACTGTTGAAGCCTAAGTCAGCATCATCTAGTGCCTCTAATGCATCTGTTGCACAAGCAGGTAATGATCCTAGTGTTTTTTCTCGGTCTTTCCCTATTAAGTCCACTCCCTTGGATCATAGATTCAGGAGCTTTTGATCACATGACTAGTTTGTCTCATTTATTTTACTCATATATTCCTTGTTCTGGTGATGACAAAGTTCGTATAGCAGATGGATCTTTTTCTGCTATTGCTGGTAAAGGTTCTACACATCTCTCTCCTAAAGTTTGTCTTAAGTCTATCCTACATGTACTTAAACTTACGTGCAATCTTCTATCTGTAAGCAAGCTAGCTCTAGATTCTAACTACACAGTCATATTCTTTCTCACTGTGTATTTCAGGAACAAAACTCGGGGAAGATGATGGCAGTGCTAAACTTAGGGATGGGCTCTACTATTTTGTTGATGAGGAATCCGAGAATAAAATGGCTTATAGCTACAGTAGTGTCAATTCTACCTCAGTTAAAGATCAGGTCTTACTCTGGCATAATAGGTTAGGTCACCCTAGTTTCATTTATCTTAAAATGTTGTTACCTCAGTCGTTTAAAGATGTCGATTGTTCAAAGGTTATTTGTGAAAACTGCATTCTTTCTAAAAGCCATAAAAGCAATTACTCTTTGAAGTCCTATAAGCCTTCTAAACCTTTTATTTAATACACAGTGATGTTTGGGGACCCTCACAGATAAAAACTAAAAATGGAAAAAAATGGTTTGTAACCTTTATTGATGATCACACTAGCCCGTGTTGGGTGTTCCAAATGAATGAAAAATCAGAAGTTGCTCACATATTTCAAAACTTCTATAACATGATTAAAACACAATTTCAAACTAAAATCTACATTCTACACTCTGATAATGGAACTGAGTATATGAATGAGATCTTAGGCAGTTTTTTAAAAAAGAAAGGGATCACTCACCAAACAACATGTGTTAACACTCCACAACAAAATGGAATTGCGGAGAGAAAAAATAGACACTTAATGGAAGTCGCCAGAGCCTTAATGTTCTCTATGAATATGCCTAAATATTTATGGAGTGAGTCTGTTCTAACTCTTGCATATCTAATTAATAGAATGCCTAGCAGAGTGTTAAACTATAACTCCCCACTAAATGTGTTTCGTAAGAGTTTTCCTAATAATAGGTTGTTCTCTGATCTTCCTCTTAAAGTTTTTGGGTGTTCTGTCTATGTTCACTCAATAGGACAATCTAAACTTGATCCTAAAGCTATCAAATATGTGTTTATTGGCTATGCTTCTAATAAAAAAGGTTACAAGTGTTATAATCCAGTAGCTAGGAAAACGGTTGTTTCTAGGGATGTCACCTTCTTAGAAAACCAGAAATATTTCCTTCAGGGGGAGAGTAAAGATATCGAGGAAGGAAATTTCTGGGATGTTATACCTAATCCTTTACCTACAATAGTAGTAGAGAGTGAACACAACCTAGAAACACTCAAAATTCAGGTAATCCATCTGCTCTTTTCGCCTATTGTTGTCAATGAAACTAAATCTAGTATTCCTATAGATAACTCTGATGAATTACCAATTGATCATTATTTGCCTATAGCCCTTAGGAAAGGTAAGAGGTCTTGTACTGCTCATCCTTTGTCTAAACACTTATCTTATGGTAAACTATCCCAAAATCATAGCTCATATGTTACTAAGGTCACTAACTTGTTCATTCCAAAGAACATTCAAAAGCTCTAGATGATCCTGACTAGCAATTGGCTGTAATAGAAGAGTTGAATGCTTTAGAGAAGAATGGGACATGAGACCTAATTAATACGACTAAGGGCCGAAAACTAGTTGGATGCAAATGGTTGTTCACAGTTAAATTTAAAGCCAATGGCAGTATTGAAAGGAGAAAGATGAGATTGGTGGCTAAAGGGTTTACTCAGACCTATGGAGTAGACTATTAAAAAACCTTCACTCTAGTAGCAAAGATAAACACAATCAGAATTTTGTTGTCTCTAGCAGTGAATCTTGACTGGCAGCTACACCAACTAGATGTGAAGAATGCTTTTCTAAATGGAGACTTAGAAGAAAAAGTGTTCATGTGTCTACCACCTGGTTTTGAAGATACCTATGGACTGAATAAAGTCTGTAAACTGAAGAAATCTCTATATGGCCTAAAACAGTCTCCTAGAGCATGGTTTGAGAGATTTGAAAAGGCTGTAAAAAAAAAGCATGGGTATCTTCAGAGTCAAGAAGACCACACCATGTTTTATAGAATATTAGAATAAGGCAAATTGACAGTGTTAATTGTGTATGCTGATGATATTATCATTACTGGTGATGATGAAGTTGAGATACAAAGACTGAAGAAGAAACTAGCTCAAGATTTTGAATAAAAGATCTTGGAACTTTGAAATATTTCTTAGGAATGGAGTTTGCTAGATCAAAAAAGGGCATCTTTGTAAATCAAAGAAAGTATATCTTAGATTTACTTGATGAAACTGGGCTATTAGGTTGTAAAGCTGTTGATACACTAGTAGAACCAAATGTGAAGCTTAGCCCAACCAATCTTGAAGATGTAATTGACAGAGATAAGTTCCAGAGACTGATTGGCAGGCTGATATCTCTGTCACACATAAGGCCAGACATTGCATTTGCAGTAAGCATGATAAGTCAGTTCATGCACTCACCAAATCAAATTCATTTTGAGGCAGCTTATAGAATCCTAAAGTACCTAAAAGGGACTCCGAGGCAGGGACTATTGTTCCAAAAGAGGAATAATCTTCAAGTGGAAGTATTTACTGATGCAGATTGGGCTGGAGAAAAAACTGACAGAAGGTCAATCTCTAGATATTATACTTTCATTGGAGGGAACCTAGTAACCTGGAGGAGTAAGAAACAAAGTGTGGTGGCAAGAAGTAGTGCAGAGGCAAAATCCAAAGCTTTAGCTCATAGCATTTGTGAGGCTATATGGATAAAAAGAGTCCTTGAAGAATTGAAGGTTCCTGTTTCTATACCTCCTATAAGTCTACTGTGACAACAAGGTTGTAATGTCAATTGCAAGCAACCCTGTTCTTCATGATAGAACCAAACATATAGAAGTAGACAAGCATTTTATTAAGGAAAAGGTTGACAGTGGACTCCTATGTGTTCCCTATATTCCTATAGCTTAGCAGGTGGCTAATATTCTGACAAAGGGGCTTCCCAGCAAGCAATTCAATGTGCTAGTAGGCAAGCTGGCTATGGAAGATATTTTCAAACCAGCTTGAGGGGGAGTGTTGGAAGAGATTTAGTTAAGAAATTAGCTCCTTGAAATTAGCTAAATCACAACCATGATTTACTGAATCAGATTAAATTAGCTCCTAGAAATTAGCTTAATCACATCATTGTTGTTAATGTACAAATCATGGTTTCTTAATTTAGACTCAATATTGTACTATATATTGACAAGCATGCATAGTGTAAAAGTTAATACAAACTACTTTTTATTATCTCCATTTTCTGGATTCAAGTATTCTATTTTCTTTTCTAGCAAGACACCAATTTATGTAAATTTATCACAAATTCTAGAGTCGTACCTACAGCAAAATGTGACACCTAAAAATTCTTCTAAGCAGACTATATCAGTATAATCTCTAGACAATGGTCAAGCACATGCACAGACACTAACAGCAAAGGAAAACCTATAATTTGACGCTTACATGTGGGTGAGTAACAGTATACATCAGTATTAGGAAAAAAAAGTCTTCTAAATTAAGAATTACAATACATCTCATACTTGTTATCTTCGTGAACCTTAGCCATAGAACTAATATTATTGTTTCATCAATAAAGAGAATGAAACCATAAAAACAAGTTTAATGCAAAGCAGAGTGTCATTGAGGATATCAGACTATTTGGGCAATTTTAATAATAAAAAAATAACCATCAAATGCCAAACCTGAATAGAAGATTGGTCCTCCAAGTGCCTAAGACAATGTGGCAATTCTATTTTTTCTCCTTCTGGCATCGATACAATGACTTGCCAACTGCATTAGAAATTTTGTAAGATTCACATTAACAAGAACATGGTTGTGGATTTTGATATCAAAAATGAAAGCTAGTAGAAAAGACAGAAAATTTAGATCTAAAATGAATGAAAAACTTAAAGTTAAGATTGTAAAGGTCTTAAATGAATGACTCTAGGGAGGCATATAGCTGTTGGGTTGAACCATTGGCATTCATCAATATCAATAAAGCTTTTCCACAACAATATGGAGAAAATTGTAAGTAGAACACTAGAATGAACTTTTGCAACTAACCCAAGTTGCTAGAAAACCTACAAAGAGGATGATAGTTGGTGTCATATCCGTAGAAAGGAAAGAGAGTTATATGATATCACACTTACCACCAAAAACAAAAGTTACTTGCTACAACATGTTGATCAGCACTAATAATTATGTTTTGAAAGAAACTTGACCTTAGAAATTCAAATGTAGCAAAAAAATTATAACTTGCTATCACAAACATGAAGGCATATATATTAGATGTCCCACCTATCAAGATGGCAAATTGGACCTGTAATAGCCCTATAAAGAGAATTCCTCACTGCAGACCTCCACCCAAAAGGAAATGAACCACCCTAGAAAATTAACAAGTAGTCTCAAGGCATAAGGTCATGCAACTATACATAACAATACTGAAGATGGCAAAAATAGATCTGTACCCAACCAAAGCTCCTAGAGAGATCATTGCCGGTTCCTAGTGGAATTATGCCTATTGGAGGAACTGGCGCTCGGTTCTTCAAATGAAGTTCTGCAAGGCTTCCTAAAATCCACCCGACTGTACCATCACCTCCAGCAACCTGGCAAATGCATTCTTAAAACAAAACCATCAAAGGGAAAGTTGACATAGTACATAAACAAAAACATAGAAAACTTGGGTAATTTGGAGAATCTTAGAATAAGCATTAGTGGCATAATAACAAATCATGAAAATACCATTCAATTGGATATATTTATTTGCAAATGAACAAAAATAAGGAATTTCAACCATAACAGGATAAAATGAAAATAAATACCTGCTCATTAGCTCAAGACATAATTCTTCACACACACAAAATAAAATCAAAAATATGTATATATTAATGCAATCCATCATACCATGATTCTCAACTTCTCCCGAGTAGTTTGTGCACAATAATCACCACGACTGGACAACTCCTCCAGGCAAGCCAAACCATATTGAACAAAGTCAGAAGGCTTGACTATTGAAAGATCATATACCTGTCATTATATATGACTAAAGAGGTGTCAATGAAAGGATAGAACCAAGTGAACAAGCAGTCTTATGTCCACAAAATGAAAACAGAACCGTAAAATTTAAGAAAGACAAAAAACACTCATAAAAAAACTTAAATAGATGCTTATTTTATCACCTGTAACGTTTTCATAGAAAACCTGGCATGTTTACAGTGGACGTATTGTGCTAATCTATCAGTACTATAATGTAAGTTCTACAAAAAATAGGAGATCTTTTGTTGGTATTCCTTTGGTATTTGACAGAAAATAGAAAATACTATTGAAATCATATGAGACTTCTAGACACTGGAGTGCACACATCTTCTATATGATCTGCTCTCAGTTACTTCATTACATAATGATCTATCATGCACATACACAAGTGCTAATGTTTTGAATTGGCATATAACCATGTGGTAATTCTATATATAGACCCACATAGTCAGATTATTGCATATAGACCTCTAACATAATCCTAATTTGCACTATATCATCAAACAATTTAACCATGGTTAGAACTTTATAATATTTTACATACAAAAATATTATTCGCTCCTAAACTCCATTTTGGCTGCTGATCACAGCCAACTTGCCTTGCACAATGGTGCCTAGGTAGGGAAGGGTGTTTTTGGAATATTTTCTTTTCTTTAATAGTAAGTGACAAAATACTAAGCCATGCATATATGTGCAATAATCTTGGTTTTGTGGGACTTCATATGTAATTGTAATAGATGCAATGGTATATATGTGCAATTCAGAACATTAGTGGAGATAAAATGCAAGCATAATCAAATTATATCCACTTTGGGGAAGATGTGCTAAGTCATTGCTGAAAGAAAATTTTCTCAAATTAGGTAATTAAAAGTCTCATCTTACAGCACATTGCTCCAATTTCAAGTAAAATAATAGTAATGACCAAACCAGTTGTGTTCTCCCTTCTCTTTCCCCACTATTCTATTGAACAATGGTACAAGTAGTCAAACACGTGGATTACATATGTGCATAGTTGTTAAAAGCGCAAGGCACACAAGGTTCAAAGTCTTGCACCGTTATGCATGTCAGGAGGGCAATGTCAAGAAGGCGCGCCCCTAGGCGCTAGGCGCTATGCAAGGGCTTAGGCACGCCTCTATAACATCTACCAATTTTGTTACATTTTCTTAGTTTTACTTTGATTTTTAATCTTGTCTACACATCTTAATGGTTGAAAATAAAAGGAGCCTACTTAAAACTAAAACATGCAATCAAAATCCACTTAAAATTAAGGCAACCACAACCAAGTAGAACACAAAGCTCAACACTTCAATTTGAGATCATCAGAAGGAAAAGATACGGCATATGCTAGTTTGAGAACCAACTTAATTCTTAGAGATGGTGATGATGAGAAAAAAAATTTCAGAGACAATTATTTAGATGAAGAATGATAAATTTGAGGAAGAAATTGACGACGTTAATGGTGATGATAATGATGATGGACTTGATGATTTTGATAATAGTCACTAGATTTTGTTATTCGAGTTAGGACTTAGGATTTGATGCATGCTTTACATCATGTTATTGCATTTTGTATTGAACATTTGAAAATTATTTTGTATGTTATTATGTATTTTTTATGACTTCTATCATATTAATCTTTAGGGCATTCTAAAAATTTAAAACATATATTATGGGAACTATTTTTTAATTTTTTTTTTAATTAGTGCGCCTAGTGTCTCTTAGGCTCGCGCCTACGCCTCGCGCCTACCTCTGACAACTATGCATGTGTTGGAAACCCATGTTTAGCCACCTATTCTATCTTAGTTTAAGCATGGCCTAACTCATCTAGATTGATGGGGTCATGCTCATAAATGTGTCATTTATGAGCATGAAAGAATCAACTCTTACACTAATAAATCTTATTATTATTTTCGGTTTCTTCTACCAATTTATTTTCTGGCTTGTTTTTGCTCTATTTTCAGTGAAAAGAAGGTATTCTACAAAATTTCTGAGAAGAAACCAATATATATTGGTAACAGAATTGGTTGATATTTGAGGCCACAAAAATAAGTTTTTCAATCGATGTTCTCCATAGAAAAGGATTGAAGTTGAAATTTGCAGCACAAAGAAGACAAACTTCATCTAATTTTATTGGTGAAATTATGGCGACATCAAATGGCAATACTTTGAATGTACTAGTGAATACTACGAGCTTTTGGAAAATAAAACTTGGGAAATAGTTGATGGACCAAGGAAAAAAGAAGCTGTATTTTGCAAGTGGGTTTACACTCTCAAATAAAAAACAGATGGGTTACTGGAGAGGTATAGAGCAAGGTTGTTATAGGCATAAGGCGCATTTAGACGCAAGGGGGTCTTGCGGCCTAAACGCAAGGCACAAGTCATAGGCGCATGCTCGATCGACACTAAGCGCATCAGTCACCACAAAAAAAAATTGAAAAATCAAAAATACTTATGCTAAAGATTAATTTGTATTAAAGTTTTAAAATGTCCTAAAGATTAATATCATTGAAACACAATCAGACATTAGAAAAAAAAAAGTCCATAATAACATGCAAAATCTTCAAATGTTTAATACAAAATGCGATAATACAATATAATTCATGCATCGAGTCCAAATCCTAACTTGTATAAGAAAATCTAGATTTTAGTGACTACCATCAAAATCATCAAGTCCATCATCATTATCATCACTACCAACAATCTATTAGGAGGTGTCACGAGCCTGCAATGTGAGGGAAACAAGCGAACAATAATGGATCGGCCCGAAGAGATGAGGTGAAGTCTTGATTCTGCTTGGTTAGTTGAGTGTTGGTCGCCCTAATTTTAAATGGCTCTGATTGTATGTGGGCCTCTCTTATTTTTAATCATCAATATGTGTGGATAAGATTAAAAGTTAAACTAAATATTTAAAAAATAACCAAATTAATTTGTTGATGTTACAAAGGCGCGCCTAGGGCCCACGCCTTGAGCCTTGCGCCTAAGCTCAAAGGCGCGCACCTTTGTAACAATGCCCGCCCAACTCCTATAAAGGCGCAGACTGTTGAGCCTTGCGCCCAAGGAGCAACAACCTTGGTATAGAGATGGTTGGTTGCTCTATACACAGACAATGGGATTGATAATTAACTTTTGCACATGTAGCTAGATGAACACAGTTAGAATTCTATTATCCATTGCAGTTCACTTTAACTGGGATTTGCAAAGTCTTGATGTTAGATATGGCTTCGTACAAAGAGATTTAAAGGAAGAAGATTTCATGGAATTGCTACACAGGCAGGACAAAGTATGTAGGCTACAAAAGGCCCACGAAATCTGTGTTATTGTGATTTAGGCTTATTATTATGTATTTGAAGTTAAAGCAAGCGGAACCCAAGCAACTATATTGTGACAAGAAGTCTATAATTAGTATAGCCATAACCCAATTCAGCATGATCACAGTAAGCATATAGCAATTGATAGGCATTTTATAAAAAGAAAAAGTTAGAGAGTGGCTTGATAAGTGCACCTTATGCCTCTTCTTCCAATCCATTAGTAGATGCATTCACAAAGTTTTGAAGAATCACACACAAACTGGTAATGGAGAATATCTACTCACCAACTTAAAAGGGAGTGTTGAAGATTGTTGAAGATTCTCCATGATTTGTCTCACTTTTATTAAGAATATTTGTTTCCATATTAGGTCCCAGATTAGAGAAATATCATATCTTTTCTTAAGTTAAAGGGATCTTACCTACTCCTAATCTCTTTCAAATAAATTATGCATATCATGGTAGAGTGAATATAATTAAGCACAATTTACTACAAGGAAAGATTTTTGTTTCAGATGTAAGGTTAATAATCATACAACATATCAATGTCCTACAAATTCCAACTTACATCTTTGAAAAGAAGATGATGATGAACCAATGAACAAGAAGAGTTCAAAGAGGAAGATCAAAGAGAGGACTTTGTATACTATGCTAGTGATCCAGTTGAATCTGATTTTGAAACCCCCCTTGCCATGGTGGTTAGATGGGTGGTTGCTGCCCCACTGATTGAAAGGAAGATTGGAGAAGAACTAAGATTTTCTTAACTTTGGTCACACATAGTAAGGAGCTACTTAAACTAGTAATGGATGAAGGAAGTTCTATGAATGTGATTTCAGCCTCTACAATATATGAAGTTAAATCTACCTGCTGAACAACATCCACAGAAAAATTGTGTTGCTTGGATTGTCAATTCAACTATTCTAGTAAGTAAACAATACCTAGTTTCCTATTCTTTTGGTTCATACAAAAAATTTATACGGTGTGATGTTGTTCCCATGAACGTGAATCATATACTACTAGGATGACCTTGGCTTTATGACCATGATGTCCATTGTGTTAAGGAAAATACCTATCACTTGATGTGTACAGACGAAAACATTACCTTGATCTCAAGAAAGCTGAAGAACACAAGCAATCAAAAGAATCAAGAGCAAGACAACAAACACAATAGCCTTGAAGACTAAAAGAGCACCAAACAACAGTGTGTTCATTAAAAAAGATCATTACAACTTACCACCAAGAAGTTCATTCATTGAAGCAAAGAGAAGGGCATTATATGCTATCGTTAATAATTCAAATGATAATTAAATAGAATAATTTTCATAATAAATAATAATTAAAGTGAAATATTTAATTCAATGGAAATAACAGTACTCAGAATATTTTATAATTAAATAATAGTTATTATTTAACCTAACATTCTTTTTCTTATTTGCTTGCATTAAGGTTATAAAAGTCATTTTTACCACATTTTCTTCTTTTACTTTTACCATTCCCAATAAATGACCATCTCATACCTTACCAACCAAACACATTCTTTATTCTCATTCCTTCTTCACTCCCCCTCATTTCTATTCATATTCAACTCCCAATTCCCAATCCGAGAACCAAACGCCCCCTTAATGACATGTGATTGTTTACATTTTCTAAGTGTAATTGCCTAGAAACCTAGGTTGATTTCCAAGCCTAAAATTTTCTAGCATCACAAATATAAGTGGCTTAAAATTGTGTTGTTGCATTGCATGTGCTTATGGTAATTATGAAATTCGACAAAAGTTGGATAAGAAAAATGTCAAATGAATATTCATCAAGTACAATGATGGAACAAAAAAAGACATTGTTCTAATGACTGCAGCTGATTATAGTTGGATAGTATATCAGTTTGATGTGAAATCTGCACTATTGAATGGAAAATTGCTTGAAGATGTGTTTATTGAACAGCTACAACAGATTTTGATTGCAAGAAAGAAAAGAAAAGAAAAGTTAATAAGCTCAAGAAAGATCTCCATGAGTTGAAAAGGCTCCTGGATAATGGTAAGCAAAATCCAGTCTTTTTTCCTTGCAAATGGCTTCAAAGGAGTTTAAATAAACCTACAATATATGTCAATCAAATGCTCATTGTATACTTATATCTTGATGACATCATATAAAAAGGTTTTTCAGTATCTCTTATCAAAGATTTCAGAGAGAAAGTATGCGTGTACTTGAGTTATCAGGTTTGGGACTCTCTCTTGTTTTCTTGGCTTAGAGATCATGGGAAAAAAAAAAGCATTTCATTCACAAGAAAAGTATGCAATTATTTTTCTAAAAAGGTTTAAAATGTCAAGTTGCAAGAACGCCTATGAATGCATATGACAAATAAATTTTTGAATATGGATGGTTTGATAGATCCAAAGCTATTCAAAAGGTTTGTTGATGGATAACGTGCTTGACACACACTTATATTATAAAAGAAACAAAATTAGATGGCCATGATAAAAGAAACAACAAACAAAACAAAGAACTCCAAATCTCAATCTTTCAAGATTCCAAACCCTAAGAGAAATGCTCAAATTAAGCTGACCTGATCCTCACCGATGAGATGCTGAAGCCGATCCTTAAGCATAGGCCCATGCCGACCACCGCTCTTCGCATTAACAAACACAACAACCGGCGCCTCCGGCAATTCTTCAACCTCCATTTCTGCCGCTGCCGCCGCAATAGCAGCACCAACCGTATCCTTTATCGCCGCCGCCTCCTTCATCGCCATTGTGATCCGCCCCGGGATAGCCACCATCCTCCTCAAGTCCTCCTTCGTTACTCTCGCTCCCGAGCTTCGAATCCAACACGGCTCCGGCGCCACGTCCTCCATCGCCTCACACCCCGCCGACCGCCAAACCCAATCCCAAAACCGGAAACAAAATCTCTGTGGTTTTCTCCGGTGTGCCGGCGGTGGCCTTCACGGGAGGCGAGGGCTGGCATTCGCGGAAACCGGGACAAAAATTTGCGGCCCTCGAATAACCACTAATTTAATCTAAAACCTTTCCATTATGCGAGTGCGATCTCGTCCGTTGGCTTATTGAATTGCGGATCTTAAGGAAGAATTTCTACAGTGTATAATTACAAGAAGCTCTACGCTTTGGAGGAATGGCCGGAAACTCGGCAATTGGAGGCCTCAAGATATTTTGAACAGTAGGACTGACCGCATGATAGATTTGCGTTATAGTCCGTTAGATGACTGATGTTGCCAATCATGACGATTAGGTGATCATGTTGGGTGGAAATTATTACGGTACCATAGTGAAATCGGCGTTAGTTTGGCGCTGTATGGTGGATCGGAATGTTCGGTGTTAAAATTGATGTCCAGCCTGGGCCCAGAATATATGCAAATATATAAATATAAATTTGAGGCTTATATGAGGCTTCCCTAAAAATACATAGGAATATTATTTGCCACTCTCTTAGGATAACCCAAAAATAAATTATCTAAAAATATGTGTAAAATATGGCGTATTTTAAAATTTTCACATAATTATGACATAATGGTTGTCGACAATAGCTTTTTTTATTTTTTTGTATTGATGCGAGAGGTTTGAGCTCGAGCCAAACGCAAGTAGAAAAGCCAATAGGCTATGCCTTGGTTTCTACATAATGGTTGTTTGAATATTTATTTTACACTAAAAAATTATGTTATAATGGGGTGTTATGGCATAAAAAAAAATTCCACTAGAAGTGAAATATTTTTCCATTATAAAAAGTCTCTCTCTTTCTCGATCCAACCACTGGTCCACTGGCAGTCCCATCGGCCTCCGGCCACCTGTCCACCGTCCGACTGGCCTCTAACGACTTATCGGCGGTTCGGCTACTGGCTGTCCACCCACCGGCCAACTGGTCTTAGTAATTTTTTTTATTTTCTTAACCAAACACTCATTCTGTAAGAATAAAATATGCCAAAATTTATGTAATAATCATTTGCACTTCCTACATAATAAAATTATGTCATATTTTTTTATTTTTGTAAATAAACATGCATTTAATTATTTAAATATTACTATCCATTTTTCAAAAAATTAGTTTATATATATTTAAAATATTTTTTAATATTTTACCCTGACTTAATATATATTTTTATCCTTATATTTATATCGAATTTCTTTTATAATACATATAATTTAATATTGGATATAAGATATTAAATGTGTTCTATTTTTAATTGGTAAATACTTACGATTGTTCATTGAAATCAATTATCTATCCTTTTATTTTTAATAAAAATGGATGAATTATTTATTAAAAATCCATTGTGTATGTAATATTTAAGAATATGCATTATAAAATATAATGAAAGGGTTCATAATTGTTGCATGTCGTTGTTAGGATTAACAGGTGAAAATCATAAATTACTATTTACCCCTCAAGAATTTCAAAACTTCCCAAACAGCCCCTGTGAGTTTTGAATACCTTAGACAGCCCTTCCTTTAGTGCTTGAGTAGACATATTTTTATATATGTTTTACATGCATTGAGCATCATTTTTACCATGGTTTATGTCTCATATTGTGTATTTGGTATTGTTTTAGTTTGTGAATGCCTTGAAGAGTAAAAAGGAAGTAAAGATAGGCTATAAAGACACAATGTTGGGAGTTCTTCTTCAATTCAAGGACCAAGACACGAGAGGAGTTCATAAACATAGAGATGTGTGCCAACTTCCAAGAAGATTCAAGTCAATTCACTAGTTGGAAGGGCACAAAGGCAGCCACATCTTCATGTTCCTTCTCTTTGTGAAGATTGCAAGACCTCTCAAAGATATGTCGATGAAGAAAAGTTTTATAGCCTACCACCTGGACGTGTGTCCGGACATGTGGCCTCAAGAGAAGAGTGTTTGGATCCCGTTTTGTGAAAAGTATTGTAGCAATTTCACTATAAATAGTACTGTAGCAAAATTACTGTTCATGTGCCCGCGTGGAAATTCCTGCGACCCATGCGTGGCGTGGAAAAATACACTGCAGGCGCGTGAGGGCACGTGACGGTAGCGGTTTTGGGCTTTAAATAGGGCCATTTGCCCTATTTTTGGAGGGACTTTTAGCGAGGGTTTTCGCGAGCACTTTGAAAGCAAGTGGCTAGGGTTTTGGATGAGGTCTTTGGCTATATTGGGGGGCGTCCATCACCAACTTTGATCGATCTTCTCTCCGTCATAGCATAGAGGGAGCCTTGGCGACCCTAGCTCGGAGAAGGATTCTTCGAGACGTTGGGCGACCCATCAAGGCCATCATCACGAATTTAAGGGGGTTTTACTTCATGGTTTTCATTGCTTTTCATTGTAATAATCATTGTTTTGTAATTTGCTCCATGGAGGGCAAAACCTTAGTAGGTTTTTGGGCATGTGAACCTTAGGATCTATGTTTTTGTAATGATTTGTTTTATGTTTCTATTCAATCCGAGTTGATTTGAGTTTTAATATTGTATTCCCATTGCTTGCTTGTTTAATTAATCCTTGTGGTTGATTGGATTCGCATGATTTGTTACTTTGATGTGAGAGAGGTCTCCATTAGAGTTAGAACTTCAAGGTTAAAGAGGGTTGAGAGGATGAGTCATGAGATAGTGGAGTGTCCCCTTTCCCTTCCGATTGAGTGTTTTCTATCTCCGTATTCCCTAAACTCTATGCAACCATATTTGGTGTGAGGCGTGAGATTGAGAGATTTCTCCGCGGGGACCTTGTAGGGGGTTAGAGATCCTTCACCTGGAATTAGGGTTGGATCTATCTTTAGGAATCGGTTTCACTCTTAGGTGTCCCTAGAGCGTATTGCGGTCATATGGGGTGTGAGGTGTTGAGATTGAGTGATTTCTCCGCCGGGACCTTGTAGGAGACTAGTACCATTGGCTTGGAGGCAAGGACCGGTTGTTCTTGGATTACCTCAACTCATTAGACTCGGTTTAGAAGCATTTAGTGAATTATGAGCTTCATGTTAGATCTTAGGGGGAGCATTGTCCGGGTACCTCATCTTTATTGATTGAGATATCCTTTACTTGTTTTTCTTGCTCGTTTGCTTGCTTATTAATTCTCTTGCAATTAGTTCATTTCATCACATCCATTGATTTTGACTAGATAACTAAGAATTGGTTAATACTAATACTTCCGTTCCCTGTGGATTCGACTACCCACTCACCGGGGTAATTATTACTTCGACACCCGTGCACTTGTGGTTTACACGCATATTCGGACGTGTCAGTTTCACTTTCTTTTTTCCCCCTGCAAGTCACTAGGACTGGCTCCATGTTATGAAATTCCATCGTTGCCCTTAAAAATGGTGGGAAAACACATCATATTAAACCTTTTTGCATACATTTTTTCATTCTTTTTGCATGTATTCATTTCTTAAACAGAGAACTTATTTTACCTCATTTTCTTAAACAAAAAACTCATTTTTTAAACAGAAACGTTGATATTTAAACAGAAAAACCAATATTTACGTGACAAACTAATCTTGAGTATAAAAACTAATTAATCTTGGCCTCTCGTACATATTTAAATATAAATAATGATATTTAAGTACTTTTTTAAATGTAAACACAATATATTAAACTAGACACATCGATAGTTAAACAAAAACAAGCAAGCATAAAGACGGTTGTTCTTTATTATATGGAGATAAGGATAGTTACATTAAAAATTTAATAAGTTTGTGAAAAAATATTTAGGTTATCATGATTATATTATAACTACAAACAAACTTATAACTACAAACAAAAGAATTTAGGTTAGCATGAAGGGTAATTCATGTACTCATTTCTTAAATAGAAGACTCATTTCTTTAAATAGAAACCTCATTTTTTTAAACAGAAACTTTATTTCTTAAACAAAAAAAAACTTATTTTTTAAACTGAAACCTCATTTTTTAAACAGAAAACTCATTTTTTTAAACAAAAACTTTGATATTTAATCAGAATAACCAATATTTACGTAACAAATTAATCCTGGGTATAAAAACCAATTAATCTTAGCCACTCGTACATATTTAAATAGAAAAATGATATTTAAGCACTTTTTTAAACGTAAACGCAATATATTAAACAGAAACATCAATAGTTAAACAAAGACAACCAAGCATAAAGACAGTCGTTCTTTATTATATGGAGATAACGATATTTACATTAAAAATTTAATAAGTTTGTGGAAAAGAATTTAGATCAGCATGATTACATTATAACTACAAACAAAAGAATTTAGGTTAGCATGAAGAGTAATGCATATACTCATTTCTTAAACAGAAAACTCATTTCTTAAACAGGAACCTCATTTCTTAAACAGAAAACTCATTTTTTCAACTGAAACCTAATTTTTTAAACAGAAAACTCATTTCTTAAACAGAAATCTCATTTTTTTTTAAACAGAAACCTCATTTTTTAAACAAAAAACTCATTTCTTAAACAGAAACATTGATATTTAAACAGAAAAACCAATATTTACATGACAAATTATTCCTGGGTATAAAAATCAATTAATCTTGGCCACTCGTACATATTTAAATAGAAAAAAAAAATGATATTTAAGCATTTTTTTAAACGTAAACGCAATATATTAAACAGAAATATGGATAGTTAAACAAAGACAACCAAGCATAAAGACGGTCGTTCTTTATTATATAGAGATAACGATATTTACATTAAAAATTTAATAAGTTTGTAGAAAAGAATTTAGATTAGCATGATTACATTATAACTACAAACAAACTTATAACTACAAATAAAAGAAGTTAGGTTAGTATAAAGAGTAATGCATGTACTCATTTTTTAAACAAAAAACTCATTTTTTTAAACGGAACCTCATATTTTAAATAGAAACTCATTGCACCCAAGGGAATTTTATAGCAATTTCCACATCAATATTTTAGTTATTTTATTGTAGAAGAGGGGATTCTTTTAAATGATGTGTATGCCCTTATAAAACAATACTATTGAAAGTGATCAATAATAAATAATTTTTTATTTATAAAATATTTTGAATGTTATTGTTCATTTTAATTACTATAATTAAATATTAAACTAACTATTTCAAGTTATGCATTATTCAATTTAATTATTATAAGTAATTATTAATATTCAATAAATTTATTTATGTATAAAAATTCCCAATATCATTATTCATTTTAATTACAATAATTAAAAATTTTAATACAAACACCACACTTTAATCATAACTAATTTAATTATTAGGATTAACTATTCAAAATAAATTTATTTATTTATTTATAAGATATTATTATTTATTTTAATGACTATAATTAAAGATTTAAATCAATAACTTTTTATTGAAAATATAGAAAAAAAATCCCAATGTGACTTCACTTTAATAATGATTTACTAACTAATTCACTTTCAAGTATGATTTACTTCATTTATTATTTAATCGCTCAAATTTGGACACATCCCGTAAATAAATTATACTATCAAGGAGTAACATGATTAGATATTTATTTATTTACTGTTATTATATATATTCTTCATTTTGCGCTATCAAATATAAAAAATCAATATAACTGTTGTACACGACTCTTTCCACATATCTTAACTTGAGTTTAGGACTCAATAACCCACCAAAACCCTTTTTCTAGTCTCGTTGGTCATGCCAAGATGGTTAGAAGGACTATTAGAGCTCTGCACAATGCCCGCATGGGTTGTTGTGGGCCCCACACATTTTTTTATTATTTTATTAATTGTGCATGCATGGCCGTTACGGAATTTTTTTTTTATCTTTTATTTAGGTTTCAAAACCCTAGCCGCCACCTCTTTGTTCTCGTTATAGATCTTTGTTTGGATTAAGAAGAGGGAGAGATCTAGTTTCTTTTCCCCCTTTTCTCCTCCTTTTTTTTTGATTTGGTGTGTGGTGCCGGCGGCAAGGACATGGATAGCTCTCTCCGTCAACGGTTTTGTCTCTTACGTTGTGAGGTTCCATCGAAGAAATATCGTAGGATTTTGGGGGTTTTTGAGCGATCGACAAGTAAGTAAACCACATATAAATACCCATATATATATATACACATTTTGACTCTTGATAAATTTTTATTCCATTGAGTTATTTTTATTTAATTTTTTATAGTTTGTATTTTTATTGGTTATTTAATTATTTAGTTTTTGATTTATGGTATATTTAATAGTTTTGTTATTGGTTATTTATATGGTTTATTCAATAATTACTAAAGTTTAATTATGTATAGTTCAGAATCATGTGATCATTTTAAACTTTTCATTTCAATTAAATTTTTAGCAAGTTTCACGATGTCATATTTTTCATCCATTATTTAAAAAGGTTTTTATATAGGAAATTACGGATTCATGATGTATTGATTTTTGAATTATTTCATTTGTTTAATTCATGAATATTTGCATTTACTTGAAGTGCTTGATTTTTTTGTGATTATACTATTCCGGATTTTTAGTAAATTGTTAAGTTGTGTGGAATATTCCGTTAATTGATATAATTGGATTAATTTTTTGTAAGAAAAAAAGCGGGATCACTGAATTTCGAGTATTTTTTTGTGGACAATAATTTTTGGACATACCGAGCATATTTTTGTTATAGAAACTCGTAGTCCCTCAATTAACAATGCAATAACCACGTCACTCGGGGTTAAACGATGACCGGTGTCGACACGTACTTTCGACATAGAAACTATAGTTTCGCATCGCTTCGTCGGTGAAGAATAACGGCTTCGATATTACGGCTCGGGTCACCGAGGGTAAAACCTATGAGTTCTCAAAATCCGACTCGGGTCACCGAGTTTAAATAAATGAGTTATGATATTTTTGTTTTTGACATTAGTTGTTGGGGGACATATATGCTTATTATTTCAAACAAACTAAATCATATGATTTATTTCCGATTTCGGATTTCACTTTGATATTTATTCCGTTTTGTTACATTTTTATATGTTTTTTTAGAAATTATTGAATTTTTTTGATCCCGATATTTTTTTAGTGGTTGCTTCTTTGGGCTCCCCAAGCTCATTAAGTTGTTTTCTTTCCCTTTCAGATCAGGAGTAAGGTTGAGTGGTGGAAAACTTAGCAAGGATCGTTGGGTATTTTGCCGTATAATTAGCTTGTAATAAGTACCATTTTTTTTTGTGTGGGCCTGAGTTTTGATTGAATTAGTTGTGTTTGTTTTTGCAAACATTCAGTCTAATTTTTTATTCTGTTTGGATCAGGTTTTGAGGCCTTGTATGTCTACTTGGTTTCGGCCTTGTAGGTGTGCGGCCGTTTGTTAGTGCACTGGGCCTGGCGAGCCGGGTTCGGGGCGTGACAGTTGTCCTAGCAGCAATGCCCCCACCCGAAGGCCGCACAACCGTCGTGTCCATCTTTTCTTGGGTTTCTAGGACAAAATGACTTGAGTTTTTTCGGTAATTTTGCACCTCCAACTACATATCCCTTTTTACTCCCTTTCTACGTCTCATTTTCACCTTTCTTTTGAACAAGGACAGTTCTTGATCTTCAACACCGGAACCTTGGTTGAAGGTTTTCTTCATTCCATCTCATCTCTGGGGTTCACAAGGTATGAGATTCTTCCCTCCTTTTATCCTCTCATTTAGCCTTTATTCTTTGATGGGAGATCTAGGGGTTGTGCTCGATTTAAATTTATGAGTACCAAATCCTTGTTGGAAAAATAATGAGAAACAGTTGGCATGAAACTCTTTGTAACCCTCCCTTGTTCTCAACATTTCTGAATCCCACTGTTTATATGTGGTTTTTTCTTATCCGGGATAAGCCTGTCCTCCTATAAAAATAATAATAATAATTTTACTCGGAAAAAATTGAATGAAATTCAAGATTAAAAAGAAAAAGAAAAAGAAAAAGAATAATGATCTCGATATTCAAATAAAAAAGAAAGAATAAAAGGGATAATTTAAAAAAAAAATAAGCAAAGGGAAAATCCTAAAAAAAAAATCTCCCAAGGATTCAAATAAAGGATCGGATTTTTTTATATTTAAATATATATATATATAATACAAAAAAAAGGAGATAAACAGGTGATCTCCCAATATCCGATTTTTAAACTCGAATAAAAAAAAAATCTGATTTTAAAAAATAAAATAAAATAATAAATTCCCAGATTAAATATAAATCCAAAAAAATAAAAAAATAATAATAAATAAATCATGAAAATTTGTGAAGTTCAAAACAAAATATATGATAATGGTATATAAAAAAAACCAAAAAGATTGATAACGAGTGGATAACGACAATTTAAAAAAAGGAAAAAAAATCCAGAATTTCAAGGAAAAAAAATGAGTGAAGCAAGAAATGCTAATAAACAAAAAAAAAAATAAAAAAAAAATCGAGGAAGAGACGAAATAAAAAGACCATAAGAAAAATATAGGGGACAAAAGAAAATTAAAAAAAGGGAGAGACCGGAGAAAGAAAGAGAAGAGGGTGAAGAAAAAAAGAAGATTGACGGAGGAGAAGGAAAGAAAAGATAAAGAAAAGAAAAAACAATGACAAGCCTCAGGTGAACTAGATTTGGAGATAGAGTGAGGAAGATAAAGGTATGGATTGATCATTGCCTCAGAAAAGTCATGGATTCATTTATAAAGTCTTATATTTTGTTATACATATAATCCATAGCATGAACCGCATCTTATGCGCATGCCGAATCATGAAGTTCCTTCCTTTATTCGCATGCAAACATATCTTGGTTTCTCACGTATAGATTAAAGATTGATCTAACTATTATTATTTTCTCTGCCAAGCTTGCATTATTATTATTACAAGATTATTATACAATGATTGTGTTTGAGATCCGTATGTAGCTTGAATTGAATATTTTCTAGAGTTGTTAGTATTCATGATCCAGAGAAAAAAAACAGTGTCTTATTTAATCCTTGTTAGAAACCTAGGTTAATTCACATAAAAAAAGGAAGGAGATTAAAGACGTTTGTCATGGATGGTGGAAAAATATTACATAACATGAATGAATTAATATTGTTTCACATGGACCGAGGAAGTCATTCAACTTTTCAGCATGAAATAATCCGTTGATAGAATAGAATAAAGGATTTTTAATAAAAAAAATTGGGAAGGCATGGGTTTATTTGTAATAAAATTGAGTGAAGCATAAAATGCTAAATTTTGAGTGTTTATTAGCAAAATCCTTAGGGAAATGTGAAAGCGGAAAAGTGGGTGTCGATTTGTGAAATTTGGCAAAAAAAAAAAGAAAAAAGTTGAAATTATGGGTTTATTTGCATATTATGGTGAAATGCCAAAAAGTGAAAAGTTAGAGGGCCTAGTTGCGTAAATCCTTAGATTCGTAGGAATTCAAAGGGGTAATGTGCAAAAATGACATGAGAGGGGTTAAAATGCAAAAAAAGGAAAAAAAAAATAGATTTTAGTGAAAGTCAAAGGTATTATTGTAAATTTGCAAGCCCACTTCCATAAACTCATGCTGAGTCCAATGTAGTGATAGAGAGCTCTCTTTGAGAGTTTCCTCATTACTACTTGAGACTCTCTCTTGAGTGAGTGGAAAATGTTATGAAGACCAGAAGTCTCATGCTGATGGTAGAGAGCTCTCATTGTAGAGTTTCTTTATTTACCTCTTGAGACTCTCTCTTGAGTCGAGTAGAAAAATGCTATGAAGACCACAAGTCTCATGCTGAGCCCAATATAGTGGTAGAGAGCTCTCATCGTAGAGTTCTTCATTACCTCTTGAGACCTTTTTGAGTGAGTGAAAAATATTTTGAAGACCACAATCTCATGTTAAAATCCAATGTAGTGGTAGAGAGCTCTCCTCGAGAGTTTTCTCATTACCTCTTGAGACTCTCTTGAGTGAATAGAAAATGTTATGAAGACCACAAGTCTCATGCTGAGTCCAACGTAGTGGTAGAGAGCTCTCATTATAAAATTTCCTCATTACCTCTTGAGACTCTCTTGAGTCAAGTAGAAAGATGCTATGAAGACCACAAGTCTCATGTTGAGTAAAATGTAGTGATAGAGTGCTCTCATTGTAGAATTTCCTCATTACCTCTTGAGACTCTCTTGAGTCGAGTAGAATAATGCTATGAAGACCACAAGTCTCATGCTGAGTCCAATATAGTGGTAGAGCTAGAGCTCTCATCGTAGAGTTTCCTCATTACCTCTTGAGACTCTCTTGAGTGAGTGGAAAATATTTTGAAGACCACAAACTCTTGTTGAGTTCAATGTCGTGGTAGAGAGCTCTCATCGTAGAGTTTCCTCATTACCTCTTGAGACTCTCTTGAGTGAGTGGAAAATATATTGAAGACCACCAACTCATGTTGAGATCCAATGTAATGGTAGAGAACCCTCATAGTGCTCCTCATTACCTCTTGAGACCCTCTTGATGTAGTAAAAAAATATATATTTGAGTGAGTAAAAAAAAAACCTTCTTAAGTAAAAATCTCTTAAGATCCACGTGGGACAATAGTGGTTTTTCTCAAACAAGATTAAATTATTGAATGATGCTCACATCTCACATGTAAAAAAAAAAAGAAGGGAAAAGAGCTTTCTCAAATTGACTAGAAAAAGCTCAACTAGTTTAAAAAAAAAAAAAGAAGTTCTCTAAGTGACGATTAAAAAAAGTTCTTGAAGTTAAAAAAAACAAAAAAACAAAAAAAAGTTTCAAGTGAATTGACAAAAAAAAAAGAGAAAGAAAGTTTCTTTGATAATGATAAAGGAAGAGGCTTCACAAAGTGTGAGACACCGAGCCTTCAAACTCCAAAACTAAAAAAAAAAAAAGTTTATGATTCACAAACAAATGGGGACCACCATCCAAAATTCAAAAAATATTCTTTAATGGAGAAACAAACAAGTTAAAGCAATCAAGTTAGTGACTGAATCATATGAATGGTCCATGACTCAGAGATGCACAAGCTACGGCTCAAAAGCATAGGAGAGTCCATGCTTAAAAAGTTCAAATGATGAGACAACTGAGTTCAAAATCCTTGAGACATCAAAAAGTCAAAGAGTAAAGAGCTTCATGAGTGCAAGACTGAAAGCTTCATAAGCGCGAAATGCTGGGGCTTCCAAAAAAAAAAATCTAAATCAAATGAAATCATGTTTGTGATTTACAAACATAGAGCAGCCACAACTTGAAATCCAGTTGATATCCAAGATACAAGAAGAAAAATAAGACCAAGGTCAACAATGTCAAAGGAGACATCCTCAGCATGATCTTCGGTGAAAATTTAGGATAAAATAAAGTTAAAATAGACTCAAAATATGTAAAGCTTGACAAAGATTAGGGAAGTAGAATTATGAGAGTTAGAGTTTTCTAATCTTTGCATTCTCAATCAAATTTATGTAATTGATCAAATCAATCTCTCTCATATTTGTTACTTCTCATTCACACTTTGCTCTTAATCGGAGGTTCCCATGCATTAGTCTGGGGTAATTAACATTAGAGGCTTGCTTCTTATGGAAGTTATGAACTCACAATCCTTTGAAGTCTAAAAAAATTAAAATTTGATTTGTGATCTATAGTTTTAACTGGTTAACCCTAATTAAAGGCCGGGTAAGAACAAAAGGAACCCACACCCACCATTGCTTGAAATTGAGTTACCTTAGCGCAGAGATATTCATATCTTTCCCTTTGATAATCTAGTTTTGATTAGATCTAATTCCCTTGAAAACTCTTTGGAAATAGTTGAGTACAAGATTGAGCCATACCCAAGCCTTTTGAAATAATTTGCATTAGCATATAGAGTTATGGTTCACCTTTTTCTTTTGTCTTCTCATGCATCTTTGTTTTCGGTTGAGTTTTTCCTATGTTGTGTGGTTTGTTTGTAAGTGGTGTAGCTTTGGATAGAGGCAAGGAGTTGGAGGAGGAGAAGCGTCATCTTGACCCCTCGACCTCCTAAGTTTGTGAGTGTGTTGCATCACATAGCTACATTTGTTTCTGAATAATTTTAATTATTTGAATTGCCATATTCATGCTTTCATATTACTCCCATATATTTTAAATTGAAACTTGAAAATACTTTACCAACATCATTATTTGATCGATACATGTATGTGTGAGTGTACTTATGTAATCGGATGTATGTGGTTTGAAAATCCTTCATAGATGAACATTTTCTTGAATTAATCACTTATATTATGTGAATGTCTTTTGCTATATAAACCATGAGTTTTCCTAAATTGTGAAGTGAAATGTGAAGCATGGAAGTTTTGTTGTTATTGTGACACTTGATGATAACATTGTATTATTATGATACGAGCTATGGCTTTCTGGTTATGCTTTGATGGTGATGGGGCTCTAGCTCATCTACTATAGTAGGGATCTCCATGGTCAAATCTTTAGAGACAATGTGGTGGACCCGGCTTATGTTCCCTTTTTAGAGATACGGAGAATTTTCAGAATGGGTGGTAATGTACTGAGATGTGGAATCACCGCACAAGTTTTGGTGGGCCCAACATCAAGGTGATGAGTGCCTTGATGGCTCTGGACCCGTTCATGGCTACTACTAGGGTTGAAGAGGTTTTTAGGTTATTGTAAATCGATGTTGAAAATTTTCTCCTTTTTCAATGTTCTAAAGAGACACAGCTTCTAAATATGGTTGAATTTTAGAACTGTTTGAAAAGCATACGCATTTCCTTTCAAGCATTCATAAATATACTATACTATATAATTTCAGAATTATTATTATTATTGTTGTTGTTGTTGTTGTTGTTTTTCTTATTTGCAAACTTACATGAGGACTATTTTGGTGTTATGTCCTTCCCACTCACAGAGTGATCATAGTTACTCACTCATTCACTATCTTCCCAGGCTTTAGCAAGTAAAGACATGATTGGATGAATGTTTGGCAATCATCTTCTTATCATTCTAGCTTTTTATGTATATTTTGTTATCTTGATCATGGCGCTTATATGACTATGGATCCACTAGTGAGATGTATAACTTTTGTAGATTTGACCTATATTCTACATCTTTGCATCTCTCTTTGTTGAACTATGTCAATTGGTAATATGTTATATACTTTATTATTGTTATCTTTTGTTTCATGTCATATGGTTGCATACTTCTTTTTTATATTGTTGTTAGCAAGGAGTTGTAAACTTGCGATAGACTAAGCTGGGGTGGTGTCTATCCCACCTTGGGTTGTGAACCCACCCTGTGAGATTGAGTCGGGCCATGACAACAACCCCCTAAGAATAAGTATCCCCGTCTGCAAACCTTGATCCCCAATTGAATACAAAGAACTAGAAAATAATAAAGAAAATCCCATAAACTCTACTTATGCAAACTATTACATTATTGTTTTAAGAATTTCTTGCACACACTATTGTTTCATTTTGAATGCACCAAAAAACATGAGGTTTTCATCACAATAGTTAAAAAAAAAATAAAACTAAAAAAAAATTGCCAAACACAGACAAACAAGATAACTATTTGTTTTGCATTATTGGTTCCACACAAAACACTATTGGTTCTAGTGCCTTAAATCCTTCCATTTGTAACTATTTTGTGTTGTAGCCATTAATGTAGCTTAATTTGGTCCATTATTGTGATACTATAAACGGTACTTGTAGCTGATGTAGACTCTAGAGTAGCTAGCAAGTGCACTAATCACTCAAGAAATAAAATAGATGAGTATGGTTGCCTATCCCATGAGGAACGAAACTATTAGTATTAACTGGTTTCTTATTATTTAGCCAGTGAAAACAATGTGAGGTCATAAAAATGACCAATTAGAACTAAAATGACCAATCACCAAGGAAATGATGAGACGTTGAGGGGAAATCAATTTATAAAAGAGGCATCTAAATAAAAAGAATCTCCTAAGGACTTCTGTTGGAGCTCACGATATGGAAGAGGAGAAGAAAAAGGAAACTTTGGTGAGTTTTAATCTGTGAGTGGGTTAAATTTTCACTTTTATTGCTTTAAATATCATTGGTTTTATAGCTTCTTTGAGTTTCTTGAATGATTTTTTTTTGTTATTCTAGCTTGTGAGATCATGTTTTGTGAAATCATAATTTTATTTTTTACTTTTTTCCCCTTAATTGGTTATATTTGTGAATATTTTTCATTGTGCTTAGATATGAGGACGCAAAAGTGTAGGTATTTGCATAGGTATCTTAGTGCTAATGATGATTAGGAGGACGTTAGGTGGATGTGATGGTCACTTGTTGCAAGTGCAAGGGTCGTCAAGTAATACCTTGTGGAAAAGCACAAGGGTTGTATTCGATATGCCCAATGAAATATTATTGCTCACTCTTTACCTATTATAAGTGTTTTGACTCTAAATTAACAAAGAAAGGTAAAACTGGAGATTTGACACTAAACTTGTGGTTTTAATGGGTGAAATCAATGGGAGATGATGGCCCTCAAATGTACATCACCTTAGGACTACTAGTGTGATCTAGAAAGTTGGTTTGGTATTGCAAAGTTGAGTTTGGACCATGAGTTTTCTAAGATGAACTAACCCAAAACACCTTTGTGATTAGATCCAATCCAATACAAGAGCCAGCTTAAATGAATTCATAATTGACTCTCCTACAATTACATTATGTTCTAAGAGTATTTGTCATAGGGAATTCCCTAAAATAGAAGGTTTGCCGACCGACACATGAGTTCTCTGTTATGCCAACACCTAAAAACCTATCAATCTATGTATGATCTTGACCAAGGGGAACACTTTCCTCAAATACACAATTCAAACATGAATTATAGAGTTCTGCATAATGTAATTTAAGATATACAAGTATCATAGACTGAATCACAAACATAATCAATGCATTAAACCAAAACAAATATTCACAAATAACATGTTCATCCCAAGGCTCACCAATATCTAGTGACTTGGGGTGTTCAAGTTCTCATGATAAGGAAATAGAAAGCAAGATTAAAGGAGCAATAAACAAACAAATCATAAAAACTCCCTCTATCTTCGAAATCCTCTTGAGTTGTTGAAGCCCTCCTCCTTTTCTCCTATCAAGCTCAATGAGATGAGTGATGTTGCATTGGATCTCTCAAGGTGGTCTAACTTGATGCTTAGATGTTGGAATGATCTCTTCCAAATTCTCCTAAAAATCCCCTCAAATCACCTCCAAAGTATCACCCAAAGGCCGACCAAAAGGTGGAAGAAAGGCTTCCTCTTAAACCCTAGACTAGGGGTTTTATAGCCTAGAAAATAGGCATTTGTGTGGCCTCTTGTGTGGGTGTATATATAAACTACCCGCACATTTCCCAAAATACTTCATGCCCCCTTGCAGGTGCATAAGTGCCCACACGCCTTTTAGCACGTTCTATGTGGCCTCCCATGTAGGCCCATAAATGCCGCATGCCTTTAGACTAGGGGTTTTATAGAGTACAGAACAGGCATTTGTGTGGCCTCTTGTGTGGGTGTATATATACACTACCTGCACATTTCCCAAAATACTCCATGTGCCCTTGCAGGTTCTTAAGTGCCCACACGAATTTTAGCACGTTCCTGTGGGTGGTACAACAGTACTACTACAGTAAATATGATGCAATGAATAGCTATAATACTTTTGTTTTAAAAAAAACTCGTCCATTTCACCACAAAAACACTCCACAATGAGGTCTTAAGCCTCAATTACCTTTTCCATATCTTGTAGATAAAAATATACCAAATTGAGCCTAAAAATAGGCAATGATCCATAAAAATGCATGTGAAGTGTATAAAATAATATGATGAAAGTATGCACATTTAGACAATCATCAAAGATGTTAGTGCTTAATATGATGTGCAAAAGTACAGGCATTTACATATGTGGGAAGGCTTTACATGTACTCACGAGATGGGGTTATATGGACATGCAATTAATTATGAGAATGTACAATTTTGCACTTGTCAGGTTGTGAATACTTTTTGACCAAGCTTGTGACTATGTAAGTGGGATATGAACAATGAAGAGAGGAATAGTGCTTATGGCTTAAAGGTATGGCCTTGATAATAAGTAGATGTGTTTGTGAAATGTAAATGCATGTAGTTTCATTGTTAAAGCATTAGAATGAGTAAAGAAATACCAAATTATACTTGGATTATTTATTTGCAAGTGAATAGCCTGTATTTATTGAAATTTTAACATGACTTATTGTGAGTTATTATTATTGAGGAGAAAGGCCATGGTGTTATGATATGTAATGGGTTAATTTGGTTCAAATGCAGAAATATGAAAGCCTCAGTTAAGGATGTTTTGAGGCTTGCAATCTATAATTTATCCCTATTATTAAGGGTTAAACCCCCTTTGATGATGTGTAAAACTTCCAAGGAATTAAGGCAGTGTATCTTGGGCAACTCTCTTCACAAATTCCTTACCCACGCAACCTCCTCCAAAGATGAAAGTCTTTCCTTTATCACTCAAGAGGCTTTCTCCATCCAAAGGTCTAAAGTACCAAAGGGAATCCCAAACCCTAATGAGTCTCTTTTATAATGCTTAAAGGAAAGTTTTAGATACCATCTTGTTCCTTACGGTCATAAAGTAGGCTATTCCACGATGCTTACAGGCATAAGCTAGCCCATAAGATAGACCATAAACTCCTTTATGAGCACTTTCACTGCCTTAAGTCTTAATCTTCTGAACAATCTTACTGTTTAGGTTGTGGCCGTAAGCTTGGTCATAAGCACCTTTGAAAAATCTGTATTATCGAGCTTTTTGGTTTAAATTAACTTGAATTCACTTCTATAGCTCCATATGCGCTTATTTGTCAATGAAAGTAAAATAGAAGTGAATTAAGTACCACATTCACCCATAAATCCAAGAAATAGATGCAAAGTGTGTTAAAAAAACAATGCAAAAATATGTTTATTCAAGCACTTATTAAACTTCCCCGCATTTAAGCTTTTCCTTATCCTCAATCAAGAAAATTGATAAAAATAAAGGAAGAAAGAGTATTTGACCTTATACATCAATAATGCAGAGTTCCCGATACTACCACTTGGATTTGGAACCTACATGGCAACGCGAGTAAATTTTTTGAGTGGGTAGCGAACTTTGGTCTTATTTCAGTTTGAGCACTAACTTTCAATTTGTATCTAAATGAGCACTAAATTTTAATTTCATGTTACTGGCAAGGTAATTTAGAGATATCCGGTAAATTTTTGGTGATGTGTATGCCGGATAGCTTGCTGGATACCCTAGGTCCATGTCATCGAGGTGCCTTAAATACAATGGCAAAGTTTTTGCCACGTTGGATGCACACATCAGCATAACCACTCGTCACCTTTTCCTATCATCCTCCTTCCCTGATATTGCAGCTCTAATAACTCACTAGAGTGTCAGACAAACCATCGATGTTAGGTGGAGTTGAATAACACTAGCATTTGATGCTCAGCTACGAGGAGTTATGTTTGCCGCTTCTATGGAGGAAAGATGAAGCCGTTTGATGCGTAGCTGTGAAGAGGTTTAAATTTAGTTAATTCATTATTTCTATATGTATGCACACACACACACACACAAAAAAAGAGAGAGAGAGAGAGAGAGAGAGAGAGAGAGAGAGAGAGAGAGCAATATTGATGAAGCATCTCACTAGAACTTATTGAAGGGGGTTGAATTAATTTTTCATCGTCTTCCTTTGTTTCTTTATGCGTAGATCTGTTGGTTTGCGAAAGAATGAAAAGAGAAGATAGAAGATAGACCAAATTCATTGACTCTTCATTTTGATCCTTCTCTTCATATATATATATATATATATATATTAATGAAACGTCACACTAGAGCTCCATTTCATTTGAAAATAGTTTAATTTTCATCTTCCTTTATTTCTTTATTTTCTTTATTTTGTGACAATATTACTTCAAGCTGATTGATTTCTTCAATTTTTTATATAGAGGAATTGATTAATTAACAATCTGTTAATTCATGGGAAGGAATGTATTTGGTCTACATCTTCCTCTATTTCTTGTTTCTTTTTTTTTATGCCTTATTGAATAGATATGCTCGTTAATTAATTTTATGAAAGGAAGAGTATGGGGAGAGGGAAGGTTGTAATCTATCGGATCAATAATTCGACAAGTAGGCAAGTGACTTTCTCTAAAAGGAGGAATGGGTTGCTCAAAAAGGTGAAATAGCTTGCCATTCTTTGCGATGCTGATATCGGTCTCATTGTCTTCACTAGCACTAGCAGGCTCTATGATTACTCTAGCACTGGTAGGTGTCATAATCATAATTAAATAGAAATAATGAATTGACTAAATTTAAAACTCTTCACAGCTGCCATCAAACGGCTCCATCTTTTCTTCCTAGAACTGGAAACATAACTCCTCACATCTGAGCATCAAACACTGGCGTTATTTGACTACTTCAGATGCCGATGGCTTGTCTAATACTGCGGTGAGCTATTAGGGCATAGTATTAGGGAAAGGAGGATGATAACAGAAGGTGATGAGAGGTTATGGTGACGTGTGCATTCAACGTGGCAAAAACTTCACCACTGTGTTTAAGTTGCTAAGGTGGCGCCTTGATGATGTTGACCCAGGGTATCCACGCAAGGTTTCTGGTGTTCACATCGCCAAAAAAGTTCACCGAAAATCCCTAATTACCCCGTGGTGAAATGAAATTAAAACTTTGCGCTCATTTTGATACAAATTGAAAGTTAGTGCTTAAACTAAAAATAACCCCAAAGTTCAGTACCCACTCAAAAAATTTACTCCGACAAAGTTCGTGATTTTGATAGTCATACCATACTCATTTCGGTCAACTCTCCATTATCTTTCTTTGGCTGAGTGGCATGTATTTCCATGGTGCCCGTTTTTCCAATTATGAAACCCTACTCATATTGCACCTAGTGCATAGCTGGGTAAGAGTTTCAATAGACTAAATATAATTTAAAGGTATTAATTGAAGTAAACATGGAACCTCAAAGAAAGTAGGTCTACTTTATTCAAGGCTCTCACTTGTGTTGTGTGTGTGTGTCTCCCTACTTCAACTTTCCTAATCTATATTTGTTCATATAATTATAGCCTCAAATTTATTTATTTTAACACTTGGAAAAAGCTTCATAGAGGTGTTAGCTCTTTTTACCGTCTTAATAAGTACACATTTTTTGAGGTAGCCCTCTCTCTTTGTAAGGCATTCAATAGTATTATGACCTTTGAGAGTAGCTTTCACACTTCAAAGGAAAGACTATGCACTAATGTCAATAATATGCAATTTTTTTTTAAAAGGCCAAGATGGTTAGGGTTTAGGGATCCATTAACTTTTGACTTTTGGATGAAGATAGCATCTTCGATGAGAGAGACTTACGTCATCAAAAGAGGTTACGTGATAAGTGCTTGAGTAGATATATTTTTATATATGTTTTACATGCATTGAGCATCATTTTTACTGTGGTTTATGTCTCATATTGTGTATTTGGTGTTCTTTTATGCATATAGGTTGTAAATGCCTTGAAGAGTAAAAAAGAAGCAAAGATAGGCTATAAAGACACAATGTTGGGAGTTCTTGTTCAATTCAAGGACCAAGACACGAGAGCAGTTCATAAACATGGAGATGTGTGCCAACTTCCAAGAAGATTCAAGTCAATTCACTATTTGGAAGGGCACAAAGGCAGCCACATCTTCATATTTCTTCTCTTTGTGAAGATTGCAAGACCTCTCAAAGATACGTCGATGAAGAAAAGTTTTATAGCCTACCACATGGACGTGTGCCCGAACATGTGGCCTTAAGAGAAGAGTGTTCGGATCGCGTTTTGTGAAAAGTAATGCAGCAATTTCACTGTAGCAAAATGCTCATTCACGCCGCATGGAAATTCCAGCGCCGCGTAGAAATTCTTGCATCACGCGGGCGTGTGGAAAAATCCACAGGCGGCGTGAGGGCACGTGACGAGACGCGATCTAAGGCCTATAAATAGCCCGTTTTGCCCTATTATTTCTCATCTTTTGTGCAGCTCTTGAGGGGTGAGACGGCTAGGGTTTGGAGAGGAGGTCTTTACAGCTTTGGAGGCGCTTCGTCACCAACTTTGATCGATTCCTCCTCCGTCATAGCATCAAGGAAGCCACCGGTGAACCTAGCTTCGGAGTGGGTCTTTTCAAGGCGTCGAAGCTCTCCATCAAGGCCATCGGTTCATATATAAGGGGTTTATTTCTATGGTTTTAATGTACTTTCATTTCATTGATGGTGTGTTTTTGTATGTTGCTCCATGGAGAGCTAAAACTCTAGAGGGTATTTGGGCTTGTGAACCCTAGGATTCTCATCTTTTTGTGGATTTGCTTAGTGTTTCTATTTAATCCGAGTTTGATTAAGTTTTAATCTTGTATTCTCATTACTTGCTTGTTTAATTAATCTTTGTGGTTGATTGGATTTGCATGATTTGTTACTTTGATGTGAGAGAGGTCTCCATTAGAGTTAGAACTTCAAGGTTAAAGAGGGTTGAGAGGGTGAGTCATGAGATAGTGGAGTGTCCCCTCTCCCTTCCGATTGAGTGTATTCTATCTCCGTTCCTTAAGCTCTATGCAACCATATTTGGTGTGAGGCGTGAGATTGAGAGATTTCTCCGCCGGGACCTTGTAAGGGGTTAGGATCCTTCGCCGGGAATTAGGGTTGGATCAATCTTTAGGAATCGGATACAACTCTTGGAATCCCTAGAGTGCTTTGCAGTCATATGTGGTGTGAGGTGTTGAGATTGAGCGATTTCTCCACGGGACCTCGTAGGGGACTAGTATCGGTGATCGGGAGGCGGATCCGATTATATTTGGATTTCCATGACTTAACTTACTCATCATAGAAACACTTTTGCTTATTCGGTACCTAATACCGAATCCTAGGGGAGCATTGCCCGAATACCCCACTTTTCTTGATTGAGATCTCCATCCATTTTACCCTTGCATATTTGTCTCCGGTATTCATTTGTTCGCACATTAGATCACCACACCTTTCCATTTATCATTAGGTTAGAAAGCAGAGAAGAAGTTAGTACTAGTAGCCCTGTTCCCTGTGGATTCGACTACCCACTCACCGGGGTAATTATTACTTCGACACCCGTGCACTTGCGGTTTACACGCATATTCAGACGAGTGTCATTACGCCAGCAAGGAATTTGTGAAGAAAGTCATTTGATAAGATTCAAGGAGGTGCATGTCATCTCAAGCTAAGGAGTAATTGAGTGTTCAGGATAAAGGGTGTGCAGTTCACATTTTCTTTGTATTTTGTGATGTATTCCTCAATAATAAAGAATTAAATATCCTAGGATACATAGAAATTGATAGACCCTAATATTTAATATTTTATAGACATTTAATTTTGGATTTTATTTTGATATGGGTTTGATTCAATTATGTATGCCTATAATGCCATCATTTCTACTATACTAAAAGCTTGGTTTCATGTTTGATTACATGTGTGATATCGAGATGACATCCATATATAGATATAGCACAATTGAAGGGGTTTAAGAGTAGATTTAGGGGTGAGTACCACAACTTCTCCAGTAGGTTTATTGCTTTCTAGTTACATTGATTTTTAATGCAATCGTAGAGAGTTAGATTAAAGAGACACTACAAGAGTGAAGACATTTAGTGACAATTTTTTTTTGTGACTCTATCAATTCTTCACAAAGATGAGGAGGTCTTTTGTGATAAAAAAAAAAATTATTGACACTATTAATTGAATTAATTGTAATGTCATTTGTTTTTGTTACCAATACAATTATACATGTGACAATTTAGTATTTGTCATAATTAAGTTATTACTACTAATATATAAATAGTGTCACAAATTCTTTTATTGCTAAAGTTTGTCACTTAAAGTATATAGAATTTGACACGAAAGTAATTTTAGCAGGGAATGAATGTAATTGTGATAGAACATTTTTTTTGTCAAGAATATTTTTATTTGTTGTGACAAAAATGTTATTTGTCACACAATAGTTTACTTTTTTTACAATAATTTTTGTCAATAAATGTTCTTTTCTTTGCCAATCATCACATTAAGAAAGGGATTAGTGTAATTTAGGTAATCATAAATTGTAATGCAATCATAGGGTTAGTAAATTAAGAAAAGATTCTAATCGAGTTCTATATGGGAAAAGTGGTTAGTCACCATGAGAAAAGGATCTAGCATATCTTAGAAACACCCACAATCTTATCCAATCAATATCAATCCATTATCCTTATGTAGAGGTTCACTAGAAACCCTAAGGAGGTTTCCTTATATGAGTAACTCACTTTCGATGATTGATTATCTTTCTGATTGTTTAGAGAGTTCTCCATTAGAAGTCTAATTAGGGTTTTTTTTAGTTAGACTCCTCATTCCAATTGTTAAGTTAGATTGTAGGTAAGTAGATAGTATTGATACTTCTAATCCCTATGGGTTTGACATCTTGCAAATTCATGCATACTTTATTACTTGAGATGACATGTGCACTTGCATATAGTGTGGACATATTTACGTATTTGATATGTGTCCCACCAATTTTTTGACACCGTTGCTAGGTTGGAATATTAGGAACTCTAGGAATTTACTACTCTAGCTATTTCTTTTCTTTACTTAACTTTGGTCTCTGTGTGTTGGCCAGTGTTGCATGACCAGAAAGATTTCTTTTGAATTGTATAAGGAAGATTAAGAAATCAACAGTAACCTTAGAAGAAGATTAAGAGAGGTCTTATTAAAGCAAAGATGGGGACATAGTGAACAGAAATTGAGTCGGTAGACATGGCAGAACAACAACAATAGAGAATACTTTTTGAGTATGCGAGACCTTCCTTGATGGGGACAGTGTCTAGTATTGCTAGCCCAATAGTTGTAGTGAATAATTTTGAGCTCAAGCCGCACAAGATCACTATTCTTTAGTAGATTGTGCATTTTGATGGATTGCCATATGAAGATTGATGAGTGCATTTTATATAGATATTTTATATACCCTATTGTGTATTTTACTTGCTCTTTTAGTATGTTTTTATGATAAACTGAAGCTACTTGAGGTATGATTTCTAAATATTTCTAATAATTGGGGTTCAGACCAAAAGGAACGAAAAGAGATGAATTCTATGCAAAATAGTTTTGGAATACAAGTTTCAGGGCAAGCGGGGTCCAAAGCATACCCATGGTCAGAAGCACGGGACATGCTAAGCACCATGCAATTTACTGGAGTTTGCACAGAACTAAGAAGCATGGTTTCAATGTCCCTAGCACCATCGTGTTGAAGAAGCATGGTTGGTAAACAAATCCAAAACCAGGTGAACGCTAACTTAAGCTTATTCTTAATATATTAAAATGGTGGGTCTCACACTCACGTGCAAGAGGAGGGTGAGGATAGCAAGAGAGAGAAGCATTTGGAGTTATGCCACATGTGGGCCTCACACTCACTTGCAAGAGGAGGGTGAGGATAGCAAGAGAGAAGCATTTGGAGCTACACCACATGTGGGCCTCACACTCACATGCACGTCCAAGAAGGAAATTTTGCCTATGACAAATCAACCTAAAATATATCTTTCCTAAACCAACCCAATTTCTAGAAGAAAACAAAATCAAATCCCAATCAACCAGGAAATCAAGTATTCCAAGATTAGAAGTAGAGAGATTCCCCTGCCATCTTCATCTGCTACAGTACTCACTGGATACTATTCCTATATTTAGATTGATTTTCTAGCCAATTTTAATTTCCTATTTTTAGATTGTTTTTCTAGCAAATTTTAATTTTCTATCTTTAGATTAATTCCCTAGCCAAATTTTAATTAGTTTTCTTGTATCCGAAGTTTAAGTTGGCTATAAATAACCTTGTATCTTCTCTTTTGAAAGATAGAACTTTGATTATTATTTACAAAATAAGAGTTGTCTTACTACCATTGTTCTTGTGAGTTCTCCCGGATTCGCTAGAGGAAACTTTCGGCTTTTTCCTAATTCCTGCTCTATGCTTCCGGGCGTTTTGTGTGGATTAGTTTATATTTTATGGTTCTGCGAATGTTCGGAAGCTTCGGATTTCTGATTTTGTGTGGATTAGTTTCTGATTAGTTTCTTGTGAGTTCTTGAAGCTTCAGATCATCACTCCCAAATGTACGGGTCGCATCCATCCCCAACTGTTGGCAGCTAGTTATCCCTCAACATAGATTTTACGCCGTGAAGAACGGGCCATCATCTAGACCTCCTTCTTCTTCACCAAGTTGGAGCTTATCATTTGGTACCAGAGCCTTCGTTGACACGGTAGGATACGTTATTCCTACATCAATCTTTTGATTCAATCTCAATTATTTCATAATTTTTTTCAGTCCCATAGTCCACAAACCTAAAAATAACCAAAAATTACCCAACCTTTGCATTAGTATTGTTATTTGAGTATTGTATTTCAGATTTATAATATATTCATATTCCTCTAGTTGCTGGTCACAAAAACAAACAAACAAAGCAAAACAAAACAAAACAAAAATAAAGAGATAAAGTTCAAGAAAGGCCATTAAAAAAAAGAAAAGAAAAGAAAAGAAAAATCGGATTGGAGTTTCCAGCAATTTCGATACTATATCTCATCAAATTATTACTTGTTTTGCACTTAATAGATTTTAGTACAAAATACCCTACTTGTTTTAGCCAACCAAACTCCACTAAAAACCGACGCTAGTTCTTTTGCACCTTTTGTTCAATCGCTTAATCACATACAGAAAACTACCACTTGGTACAACCTTGATCCGACGAGAAGGCATAAGAGCTTTGGCAAGTAAGAGGTGAGATTTGTGTGAATCCACATATATATATTTTTTTTCTTCAAACCCGACTAACATGGTAGGTTCAGAAGCTAGTTGTCATGATGATGACCTTTTTGGTTCATACCACAAGATGGATGAACCGGTTACATGGACAGAGTATGATGCATTTGTCAGTCAATTCTAGCGTGAGCTGCGAGTATCAATTATGTTAGTACAGGAGGAGATGCAGAAGGTCATACAAAATGCCCTGTGTGAGACTATTGACCGGGCCCTCACCGAGCATGTTCCAACCTAAGTAGTCAGAACCGGACCAGACTTTTGAACCAGAGAAGGTCAAGGTTCAAGGTTCAAGGGTCAAGAGGTCCAACCGCGGTTGAATCGGGTCTAACCGGATTTAATAAATAAATAATTAAAAATATAATATAAAAATACATTAAACATTGAATTAATTTTTAAATCAAATACACAATATATCAACCAAAACTATTCTGGATTCCATATAATTAAAACACAACACAAACAACATTTAAACAAAATTTATATGAAAGACTAAATAAAATAAATCTCATGAATTTTTTCAAACGGGGAAATCAAACACATAAAATTAAAAATTTTAAACCCTTGGCATGCTAAATAAAATGAACTCATATAGTTTTTCAAACATTGAAATCAAACCCAGAAAATACACTAAATAGGTAATCCTAAGCAAATGATACATTTAAATCATACTATGCAATAAACCCACTAAGAAAGGTAAAAAAATAAATAGTCTCACACACAAAAGTTTTTAGCACATTCAAATAAAATCCATACAACATATTGAATAAGAAAAATTCACTAGAAAGTTCATTCTTAAGCAAAATTCACAAATCATGGTTGATGGTGTAGTCAACCCTCATTATCATCTCTTTACCCCAAGTTTTCATGTTGATCAAATGCATCATCATAGCTTGCATTACCAAATAACTCGAAATCCACTTCTTCATTGAGTTTATTCATATCCACGTCATCTAGTGGCAAAACAATCCAAAAAAAGAGAAGGTTAATAATGTTAAAAAATTGCATCATGTTAAAACAAAAATTTCATGTAATTAACTTAAAAGCTTATCATTGATTCATTAACCTTAATTGTGGCTTTCATTCAAAGTTGGAATAGCATCTTCGGCAAATATTGCTTCAACCATATCTCCATCTACCAATTCTGCTTCTTTTTCTTCTTCAGCTATCCAAAAGTCCGTTTTGTCAATGCAATCATAATCAATCGGATCATAATTTCTTTTTTTGTATTGATGCCTATACCAAAGAAAATTATATAAGATGAAAGAACTAAAGGAACATTAAAAATAAAATTCAACACCATGCTCTTTATAAAATTTTCATATTACCTGCACTTCAAATGAAGATTATAAATCACAAATACAAGATCACTAAGCCTTTGATGCTCCAATCTATTTCTTTTTTTGGTGTGAATTCACTCAAAAACACTCCAGTTACAGTCACATCCTGAAGAAGATGATGTTTGACTGAGGAGTCGAATAGCAACTTTTTGCAAGAAAGGAGTACTATATCCAAATAGCCTCCACCATTCATCTGAAATAATTTACATAATAAAGTGTTAAAAATTTAGAACCACACACAATTAGTAAAAATGAAACTAGAATATAAAATATATCAATTATTATTGTTACTCACCGGGTTGTATTTTATTAGCAGAGGAAAGAGCTGATTCACGACTAAAACTTCCTAATCGATCCCAGATAAAATCTGATCTCCCTCATTGCCTTTTCATTATCATTGCATATACTTCTTTTTTCAAGTAAATCTAACAAGCCTTGCATCACTTCTGGAGTTTCACAAAATGCTTCTTTATCATAGAGAAAAGTGGGATTCAAAAAATAAGCATCTGCATGAAGGTTTTGCCGCAAATGCTTATCCCATCTCTCATCAATAATTTTCATATAGGGACCATACATTGTAGACTTGTTTCTGAAGATTGCCATGATTGCTTTTTGAATCCTAATCATGCCTTCATAAACATAACCAAGTGAAGGTTTCTCATCCGCATCAACAACACGTAAAAGCCTAATAATGGGGGCTGCAATCTTCACCATAAATAAACATTCTTCCCAAATTTTGCCATCCAAGATAATAAGAGCAACTGATTTACCCACTGGTCTTTTAGAACTTATGGCTTGTGTAATACTTATCTGTCACCAATGCTTGCAAGTCATGTTTATGATCATAGATACTTTTCAAAGTAATGAATGTAGTAGTAAAACGTGTTACTCCTGGACGCACAATCTCTTTCCATCCAGATCTTTTTCTCAAACAATGTGCAGCACAAGGAGACCAAAATATATGATCATATTTTTCATGTATTAACCTTCCTGCCGCAACATAATTGCTTGCATTATCAGTCACCAAATGAAACCACATTATCCGGTCCAACCCATTCAATAATCTCCATGAATAAATTACATAAATTGGTGGCATCTTTTAAAATATCTGAGGCATCATCAGATTTCACAAAAGATATTCCTCTAGGACAATACACCAAAAAATTAATTAAAGTTCTTTGCCTTTGATCCGTCCAACCATCACCCATAATTGTTACAATTAGCCCATTGGCTTCTGTAGCTATCAATAAGCAACTGACATTCTTTCTTGCAATCCCGCAATAAATCAACTCACATGTCATTATAAGAAGGGGCTTTATGTCCCACACCAATACTCCAAATAGCATCCACCATTGGTTGAAAATAAGGTGACCGCATAGCATTAAAAGGAATACAAGCAAAACACCAGCTAGCAAATGCCATATTTGCCTTATGAATTGCTTGCTTGCTTGCCATTGCACTCTTGATTCCTAGTTGAGATAGTGAAGTTGGATTTGATGTTATAAAATTTTCTAAAGAACCTTTTGCTTTCCTTTTTCCAAAATTCTTGGTAGGATTTATCTCTTGTTCTTCAACCTCTTCTACTTCTTCATATGCTTCTTTAACTAATTCCTTCCCTCTTGATTTGGAAGATGTGGAGTTAGTGATATATTCTTTGATGCATTCACGAACATCAGGAGGGACTTTCCCACAAGGAAGTATGTTGCCATTTTTCCCGGCTAAATGCTCTTTCATTCTATAAATTCCCCCACCTTGATATTTTTTACCACAATAGAGGCAATGGTAAACCTTTGTTCCTTTATCATTAATAGATAAATTGAAGTGCTCCCATGCCGGATCGGTCTTAGAATGAACATTACCACTTGAGGCGAATGATTGCACATTATTTGTCTCCATTGACTACAAAAAAATAATTAATAGCTTAATATAATAAACAATAGTTCTACAAATAATTCGGTAATTAATGATTTAAAAACAAAATCTAATGATTCTAAACCACTCATTAGATTATAAATGTATAATATACATCAATACAAGTTATAACAACCTTTAAATAACAATTAAATAGTAAATTCTGATAATTTGCATAAATAAAAAAAATTGCTGTAAAAATTCAAAATACTTGTGATGTTAATAATTCTAAAGAATCTAAACAGCATTTACGAGTCTATAACTTCTCTCCAACTATATATATATATATATAAACACTTTGATCTTAATTCCAAAGCTTCTTAAATTAATGATAATAACATAAATTTGCAGCATTCAGGTTTTAGATTTTTGAATGCTATGTGTTACTACTTAATATTATGCAAATCACCGATTCCAAAGCAAATCACTGATTTATAATTAGCAACAACTAATCGAAATTTATGGCTTATATTCAACTACTTAATATTATCAAGCAAATTTATAAAATGATTAGCAGGGAATTACTTGTTTGTTATGTCTAACTAAGCAAAGAATTAAGTAGAGTATAAAATGATTCAAGGATGAACACAATTAGCTACAACGCAAACAACTTAATTAACTGGGCACTGGAAACAATAAAATAGATTGATATATATAGCATTGACTGGGCATCCATTAGCATTAGCAGGGAATTGGAGTATAAAATTTATAAAAGAAGTCATGAAGCCTCAAGCATGTAGACAGAGATGGTATTTCATTATCTCAAAGAGGCATGATAATTCAAACCCTGACGGTGTGGCTAAGGTGGAGGTGGCGGATAACAAGAAAATTAAGATCTTAGTATCATACGATTCATACAATCATACATGTTTCTTTGTCTTCAGAGCGAAAGAGAGATGGGCCTTTTTTCACAAAATTAGAGCGATTAAAGCAGATCCGAGAAGGGAGAATAGGATGGCCAGTGATTGCTGCCTTGCCGGTTGACGCAATGATGCCTTGATCGTTGATAAGAGGGAGAGTCTGAGAGATGTTGGTGAGTCGGTCTCGGTCACAGGAGTTCTCAATTATCATGTTCCTCTGCTCTTCAATTCCTTTAGGTTTCTAGGGTTGAAAACTGAAAAGTTGAAAACTTTGTGAAAAGTGAAAACCAGATGAACCTGGCCGGTTCATCCGGTCTATGAGCGAGTTTTGGATGGGCCGGTTTTGGGTATGGAACCGGACCGGTCTAGGGTCCGGTTCCGGTCCAACCGGGTAGGACCGGGTTGGATAGGCCAGTCCAACTCGGTTCTTACTACCTAGGTTCCAACCCGAGGTGGCCTTGACGACCAACATGACCCTGGTCATGTTGGTTATAGACATTGGCAATTTCCACGCGCGACAATGATGAAGGCCTTCCCTGCGGTCGTCGAGATAGACAAGATCCTAATAGTATGGTGAAGATTAGGATGAGCATTACCACCATTCAGCGGCAAAGTAGATCCCGAAGTTTACTTGGAGTGGGAGGCGTGGTGTGATCAAACTTTCAGGAATCATGGTTTTTCCGATGAAAAAAGGGTAAACCTAGCATCTTTTGAATTTACCGAATATGCACTAACATGGTGGAACCAGTTACAGGACGACATGCTATTTGCGGGTAAAGGCTATATTCGCACATGGGATACTATGAAGAGGGCTATGCGACACCACTTTGTTCCACCACACTTTTAGAAAGACCTATATAATATAGTCTACAACAACTTGATCAAGGTACAAGAACCGTCGATGAATATTATAAGGAGATGGAGGTCTTGATGATCCCTACCAACATGCGAGAAAGTGCTGAGGTGAACATGTCAAGGTTCTTTGAGCGGTCTCAACCGTGAGATTGCTGATAAAGTGGAGATGTTCCCCTACAACACTCTACAGGAGCTCGTACATCAAGCGTCGAAGGTGGAGCAACAGCAACTGCGTGGTAGTCGAGGACGCACCATACCCAATCATCCCGTTGCCCTCACTTGGCGCCGCCCTTAAGGCGCCACAGGAGGTGGCGCTACTTTTAGGCAGACGGAGGCCACCTGACGCACCCCTTGGCCGCACGTTGACCACGTCAACATCTTTGCTGGGCTCTGGACACAGTGCTTCAAGTCCAAAGGAAGAGGGCACATTGCTTCCGAGTGCCCTAGTAGGAGGACCTTGCTCATTAATCAACAGGGCGAGTGGGAGTTTGAGAGCGACACTGAAGATGATGGTGATGAACATGATGAGCCAACAGATGAAGTTGATTATGGCATTCAAGCTGATGTGGGAGATTGCTTTATTTCTCACCGTGTGCTTAGTGTCAACGCTGTTGAAGAGGAGAAGGGACAACGGTGGAGGAACAAGGTATGCAAGATTATTGTTGATAATGGCAGCTTTAATAACATTGCTAGTTTGGACTTGGTGGCAAGATTGGGGTTGAAGCAGCGGCGTCACCCTAGTCCATACAAGATGCAGTGGCTCAATGATTGTGGATCGTTGCGTGTTAGCAACATTGTAATAGTTTAGTTCTCCATTGGGAAGTATCATGATCAAGTGGAGTGTGATATTGTCCCAATGCAAGCATGCCAATTACTGTTGGTACTCCCTTGGTTGTTTGATCATGATAGAAAGGGGAGTGCATTTCTTTGCTTCCTATGACTCCTGAGGAAATATTGATGGATGACCTGAGAGAGAGAGAGAGAGAGAGAGAGAGAGAGAGTGCAAAACACTTGAGTGAGAGCCACCATCAAAGTGAGCGAGTGAATCCAAAGCCAAATAAAACCCAACAGCTTAAATTTACCAAGCCCCGGGAAAAAGAGGGTTTAGTGATGATGGCTAGGAAGGGGGACATGAGGGTTTTGAGAGAACCCAATTCTTATGTTCTTTGCTCTCCTATACAAAGAATGTTTGCTAACTACTAATGATTTGCCCTCTACATTGCCTAGTTCTATTTTTGATCTTTTGCAGGCATATGAGGAAGTGTTCCCTGATGAGGTCCCACCTGGGCTACCACCGAAGAGAGGAATTGAGCATCAAGTTTATTTGATACCAGAAGCACCATTGCCTAATCGGCCACCTTGCCGCACCAATCCCAAGGAGACAAAAGAAATCCAGCGTCAAGTTGAAGAACTACTCGACAAAGGTTACGTAAGGTAAAGTCTCTCTCCTTGTTCAGTCTCGGTTATTTTAATTCATAAGAAAGATGGTTCTTGGAGAATGTGTGTAAATTGTAGAGCCATTAACAACATAACTGTGAGGTATAGACATCGCATGCCTAGACTTGGATTGTATGAATGGTTAGTCATGTCTTTTGGTTTAACAAATTCACCTTGTACTTTCATGAGATTGATGAACCATGTACTTAGAGCCTTCATTGGAAAATTTGTGGTAGTCTACTTTGATGATATCTTAATTTTCAGCAAGTCTTTAGATGATCATATTGAACATTTACGTGATGTACTTGTTGTTTTGAGAAAAGAACAATTGTATGCTAACCTTACAAAGTGCACCTTTTGCACCAACAAAGTTGTGTTTCTTGGTTTGTGGTTTCTTCTCAAGTTGTTGAGGTAGATGAAGACACAATCAAAGCTGTACGTGAGTGGGCAACACCCCAAAAACGTGAGCCAAGTGAGAAGCTTTCTAGCACTTGCAAGCTTTTACCGTCGGTTCATGAAGGATTTCAGCACAAGAATTGACAAAGCTTGCCGCCCCAATCAATAAATTGACAAAGAAAAAAGTTCCATTCAAATAGGGGGCAGCACAAGAAAAGGCATTTCAAAAATTAAAGGACAAATTGACATCCGCACCACTACTAGCACTTCCTGACTTTGGTAAGACTTTCGAAATAGAATGTGATGCAAGTTGTGTAGGTATTGGCGGGGTGCTTATGTAAGAAGGTAGGCCCATTGCTTATTTTAGTGAGAAGTTAAGTGGTACGGTTCTCAATTATTCAGTTTATGATAAGGTGTTGTATGCGCTTGTGAGGGCTTTCGAAACTTGGCAACATTCTTTTTGGCCTAAAGAATTTGTGATACATTCTGACCATGAATCATTGAAGCGTCTTAAGGGTCAATTAAAACTAAAATGTAGACATGCAAAATGGAGTGAGTTCATTGAGTCTTTTGCCTTACATTATCAAGTACAAGAAAGGGAAGGATAACCTTGTAGCTGATGCATTGTCTAGGCGCCATGAATTTGATGTCCCAACTAGTTGCTAAAATTCTAGGTTTAGAAAGCATTAAAGAGTTATATACTAAAGATTCATACTTTGCTGAACCCTACTCTAAATGTAGTAAAGGAAAAGGTTGGGAAAAGTTTCATTTGCATGATGGTTCCTTGTTTTGAGCTAATAAATTGTGTATAACAGATTGCTCTGTTCGCTTATTACTCTTGCATGAAGCTCATGGACATGGTCTGATGGGCCATTTGGTGCCAAGAAGACAGAAAATGTGCTGACCGACCACTTCTTTTGGCCAAAAATGAGGCGTGACGTTGAGCACTACGTACAGCGATGAGAGATGTGCCACAAAGCTAAGTCTCATTTAAACCCTCATGGATTGTATACTCCCTTACCTATTCCTAGTGTCTGTGGGAAGATATTTCTATGGATTTTGTTCTTCGATTACCACGGACTAAGAGGGCAATGGATTCTATTCTATATTTGTGGTTGTTGATAGGTTTAGAAAGATGGCTCATTTTATTACGTGTCATAAGAGCGATGACGCTTCACATGTTGCTGATCTATTTTCAGGGAAGTGGTGGGACTACATGGTATGCCACAAACCATTGTCTAGATCGTGATACCATGTTCTTGAGATATTTTTGGAAAACCTTGTGGGGGACCTTGGAACCAAGCTATTATTCTCCACTACGTGTCACCCCCAGACAGATGGGAAAATAGAAGTTGTGAACCACACACTATCCATTATATTAAGAACAATTTTAAAGAAGAATTTAAAGATGTGGGAGGAGTGTCTACCGCATGTTGAATTCACATAAAACAGGGTGATACATTCCACCACTAAATTTTGTCCATTCAAAATTGTATATGGTTTTAAACCTACTGACCGTATAGATCTTTTACCTTTGCCCTTGCAGGAACAAGCTAGTATGGATGTAAGAATTGATAAGGAACCAACAAGCATCCTTGCAGAACTTGGAACATCAAGCGACGCAAATCGCCAAGACTTTTGCAGAACATCCCCTAGGTTTACTTCCAAGCAATGCAGAGGTTAACCCCCATGAGTCCCTAAAGACACTCACTTTAAGAAGTGGAAGGAAACTGACATCTACCCTTGACCAAGTGTGTGAGGACACACCTCTTGAACCTGAAATGGTGATTGTGAAGGATACATCCATTGGCAGTCATGTGGAGAAAAATGAGAAGGAGCAAATCAAGGATGAGACCAAAATTCCTAACTTCCAACTTAAGCTACACTATCCGATCCAGCTAAGGTGAAGATGGATCAACAAGATGAGCAATTTAAGAAATTCCTTGAAATGCTCAAGACTTTGCATATCAATGTTCCATTTATTGAGGCCCTCACTCAAATACCTCGATATGCTAAGTTCCTCAAGGAATTATTGACTAACAAGAGAAAGATAGAAGAGGTGTCCACTGTCACTTTGAGTGAGGAATGCTCTACCATCATCTCCAATAGAATCCCAAAGAATGAGAAAGATCCGGCAAGATTTATCAACTTGTGTACTATAGGGGGGATGTTTCGATGAAAAAGGACTCGCTCATCTTAGGGGAAAGTATCAATTTGATGTCTTAAAAGATTTTCCAAAAGTTTGGGCTTGGTGAGCTTAAGCCGACAAAGATGACTCTACAGCTTGCCGATAGTTCAGTTCATCCCCCATGGGCATTAGGTACTTGGATGATAAGGCCAAGGTTCCCTTAATACTTGGACGACCATTTTTGGTAATGTGGCAAGCTTTAATTGATGCTGAGGATGGTCAAATGGCATTAAGAGTGGGTGATGAAGAAGTCGTGTTCAAGTTAAAAGATGTTATGTGCCACTTTCTGGATACCGGCGACACGTGTTATGCTATTGATGTGATTGAACATTATGTTTCAGAATTTGTGTAGGATACGTGTATGAAGGATAACTTGTCTAAATTATTGGATTATGAAGAACCACCAGATGAATTGGAGGGAGTGAATCACCACCATGTTGACATTGAAGAGTTCGAGAGGGAATTAAGTTGGTAGGTCTTAAAGACTCAGGACAGAGGAAGCATTGTGCAACTAACAATAAGAAGAATAATCCATCAACCTATCCTAAGGCATGCAAGATCACTTCAATTTAAAATGAATTGGAAATTTTTTTGATTGAGTCATTAACCTCTTACTCTTTTGTGCAGCCTATAGGAAATCTTGGGGGAATTCGATTTTATGATCCCCCGTGAGCGCTAAAAGGTATGTCAAGCTAGTGACGTTAAACAAGCGTATCTTGGGAGGCAACCCAAGTGTTTTCATGTTTGTTATTGTGTTTTTCTTTTGGTTGTGTTTTGCTTTTCTTTGTTTTATGCTATTTGTTGGGTGTTTGTTGTTGTCAGACTCGAGTTTTTCCTCTTTTATGTGTGTCTTTGTGACTCACATGTGCTCAAATTTCAGTTCCAAAGCTCTATTTTCAAGCTAGTGGTTGTTCGGGAGTGCATTTGTTCCGATTTTGAAGCTTCTCTATTTTTCCAGGCAAGCCGGTCATGCTTGTGGCCGTGCATTTTGCAGGAGCTATAGAAATTTGGTTTTTGGAAGCAAGCACGGGCGTAGCTCTTGCCCATGCTAGTAACTGTGCTTGTATAAGCACAGCTCGGCTGCTTCTTGCAGCGTTGTGCTTAGTTTTGTTAGTTTTCCAAAATTTTCCAGTGAAGAGCACTGCTCTAAGCACGGTCTCAAGCACGACCGTGCTCCTCTAGGACTTTGTTGGTTTAAAAGAGGGGGTCAACATAGTCTCAAGCACGACATGCTGTTCGGATGTCCTCAAGTGCAACCGTTCCCTTTCCCACTTTTTCCTTTTCATTCCAAGCCGCTGGCATACCTTGCTATCTTTGTTTCTCTTCCAGAGCTTTCCACTTGAGTTTGTGATTGGATCATGAGTTTTTGCCAAATTTTTTAGCCCTTTTCATTGTAGTTTTCTCTCACCACCTTTTTTTGTCTTCTTCGATCCGAAGGTATGCAATCCTCATCATTTCTAGGCTTTATTCTATGTTATTAACTTCGATAAACTCTTGCATTTCATTCTAGTCATGCTCTATATGTTGTGTTGTTAGCTAGAAACCATGTTTTATGCCCTTTTTCTTGTTCAAGAAGACGATTCAGCACGGGTGTGCTTCGCATGAAGCATGACCATGCTCTCTTGTGCCCTAGACTGTTCCCAAGTAAGCATGTTCGTGCTTGGTATCCAAGTATAAGTGTGCTCATTTACCCGCACAGGCATGCTTGTGTTCTTCATAACTCATTCTATAGCACACCCGTGATCTTTTCCATGTCAGCACACCCATGTTGTTTATGCAGCATGGGCGTGTTGCACCTGTATTTTCTGAAAAACACTATATAGAAACTAGAGATCGAGAGGAACAACTTTTATATTCAAAGTAAAGTTCAAAACACAATTGATTTCTCTGGAAAATTCACACAAGCTTGGGCTATATTAAAAAACAGAAAAACAAAGAGAGCATCTCATCATCTAATAAAAAAACTATTCATATAAATCTGTTAAAGTTCAATAACTAAAAAAATATGAACCAGCTGAGTCACATAGCAATGTGTCGAGCTCATCCTAACTCCACCGCTTGACCAACTTCCATGCCTCGAACTTACTTCAAACCTTTGATCATCAAATCACAGCCATCCACTACTAACACAATCCAAGTCTTCTCTTTTGTCTTGAACTTAAACACCCATCTTTGATTGATTAAATCTGAGCCACACGATCACTGGACCAACCCCGGAGGCCGGAGATAGATTTGTTCTCTTACCTCACTCTTTGATCTTCCAATCATGGCCGTTTATTCTCTCCCTCCAAGATACTAACGACTTCAACTAACTTTTGAATGCTTGAAATGACCCAGCTACCCTTCACTTCTTAAGTTATTACACCAGGACACATCTGAATTCAGATTACAGCTTCTTCACTTCATCTCTTCTAAATTCCTCTGATCTTCAATCAATTCCAACAAAATCCTCCCTTGATTGAAGCTGACAAACACCCATCTCACTACTAAATTGCTTGTGCTTCTGAATACTTCGACATTTAGTAAATATTTTAGCAACCTTCACATTAGTTGAACAATAATTCAATTGAACTTTCTTCCTTGACATCCATATGCTTTGTCCAACCATGTAGTGTTAGATTCTTGGCAATAGCAACGCAAGATCTATTGTCACACCAAATCTGAGTTGTTGCTTCACAAATTAATCCACAATCATTCAAAATTTTCTCCATCTATAGACTTTGACAACAAGCTGAACTGAGTGATACATACTCAGCTTTAGTAGACGATAAGGCCAAAATTTCTTGCTTCTCTGAAGCCCAGCAAACAGCACTTGAGCCTTGGTTAAAGACATATCCTAATGTGCTCTTTCTATCCTCTTTATCACCACATTAATCGCTGTCACGATAGCCTTCAAGCACACATTCAACTCCACTGTTATACTGAATTCCATAATCAAGAGAACCAGCAACATACCTTAGCATTTATTTGGCAGCTCCTAAATGAATTTTTGTAGGTTTCTGCATGTATCTTGACAGTTGATTCACTGCAAACACTAGATCAGGTCTGGTTGAGTCATGTATAACAGTTTGCCAATTAATTTCCTGTAAATGGTTGCATCTGTGCCTTCTTCTTCTTGATTGAGCTGCAACTTGGTACATTGGTTCATTGGCACATTTACACAGTCTTACACCCTTGCATATTAAATTGTTTTAGCATCTCCTTTGCATATGTCTTTAGTAATACATGCACACCTTGCATACTTTGATGAATTTCAAGCCCAAGGAAAAACTTGATCAAACCTAAGTCTGTCATCTCAAATTCTTGCTTCATAGCTGCTTTAAACTCTTCCACCAGCTTCACTGATGATCCTAAACAAATTAGATCATCAACATACACACATACCGGCAATATCTCAACTTCATTCTTTGTCTTTCTGTACAAAGTGTGTTCTGTCTCACTTTTTCTGAAGTTCTGTGCATTAAACCAGCTATTCAACCTTACATACTAGGCCCTTGGGGCTTGTTTCAAACCATACAAAGCTTTAAACAATCTGTACACTTGATTTTCCGTTCCCTGCACCTTAAACCCCTTTAAATGTGACACATAGACCTCTTCTCCAAGTGTTCCATTTAAAAAGAAGATTTAACATCCAATTGATGGATTGGCCAACCTTTTTCAGCTCCAAGTGCTAACAACATTCTTACAGTTTCCATTCTTGCCACAGGAGCAAAAACTTCTTCATAATCAATTCCAAATTCTTGAGCATAGCCCTTAGCAACAAGCCTGGCTTTATACTTGACAATCTCACCATTTGGCTTCAATTTAGTCTTATATATCCATTTAACTCCAATTGCTTTTTTCCCTGCAAGTAATTCACAAAGTTTCCAGGTATTATTATTCTGAACTGCCTCAATTTCATTTGACATTGCTTGTCTCCAATGATCTGATTTTTCAGCTTCTTCATAACAACTTGGATCAGTTACATTCAAAGAAAGAACAACTCTCATACAAATCTTTCAGTGTTCTAACCTTCGGAATTGGAGACTCATCAATACTAGAATCTGATTCTGAACTCTTCTAAGCTACAGAATTACCATTCCCACTACTATTACTAGCTCCTGAGCTTGATCCAGCTTGATTCCCAGCTTCTGTAAGTGAATATGCTTTTTTTTCTTGTAACACAATCACCTTAGATGCCTGATCATCCGTTACTGTCCACTGCTAGAATTCTGACTCCACAAATTTCACATCTCTACTGATTAATACTTTCCCAGAATCTAGTAAATATATTCTATAAGCTTTTGCATCTGAACAGTAACCAATAAAAATCCCTATCACTGCTCTATCCTCCAACTTCTGTAATTTTTGTATAGCCATATGTACCAAAGCCACATAGCCAAAAACTCTTAAATGAGAGACTTTAGGTTTCCATTTCAAACCAAGCTTCATGAGGTGTCTTCCTCCACACTGCAAAAGTTCGAGACACATTAGACAAATAAACTGCTGTCACAATTGCTTCAACCCAGAAACTATTTGGCAAATTACTAGTCTTAAGCATGATTCTTGCCTTCTCAATTAATGTTCTATTCTTCCTTTCAGCTACACTATTCTACAGAGGAGAATAAGGAGCTGTTAATTCATGTTTTATGCCCTTCTAATCACAGAAATCCTGAAACTCCTTTGACATAAACTCTCCACCTCTATCAGTTCTAAGAATTCTCAATTGATTCCCAGATTGTCTTTCCACCATTGTCACAAATTTTTGAAAACAACTGAACACTTCATATTTGAATTTCAGAATAAACACCCAGCACATCCTTGAGAAGTCATCAATGAAAAGTAAAAAATATTTACCTCCACCATTGGATTCTGTTTGTATAGGACCACATACATCAGCATGCACAAGATGAAGCATTCTCCTGGCCCTCCAAGGCTTGACAGATTGACATGGATACCTTGTTAGCTTTCCAAATATACATTCTTCACAATAATTTTTCTTCTCAACTTCAGGTAAACCTAGAACCATTTCCTGTTGTGCAAGCAATTTCAAACCCTGAAAATTCAGATGGCCATACCTCTTATGCCACAACATTGCAATTCTTCAGTCTTTGCCAAATTGACTTGCTCTTGACCAGCAAACTCCACAGAAAACAAGTTGTTATTATTTTTCTGAATTATGAACAAAACTCTTCCAGTGCTTCCAGCTCTAATTATACATCCATAGGTTTTACTGAAATTGACATCATAGCCTCCTTCATTGACCTGTCCTACACTCAATAAATTATGAGCCAGTGAGGGAACATACTGAACACCATTAATCAAGCTTAATGTGCTATCAAACATCCTAATTTCAACTGAACCTTTGCCACACACATCAACCTCTTTATCATCAAAAAGTCTGACTTTGTGTTACAGTGTCTCATCCACATTATGAGGAAGCTCCCTTCTTCCAGTCATATGGCTAGATGTCCCACTATCCAACAGCCATATAGAGGAATTCTCCATTCCTTGCCCATCATGAACCATGAACAAATGCCGATAATCACCAGGATTTGCTACATAAGATGAACTTCCTGCTTCACTTGCATTTTTACCGTGTGTAGACTAACAATGTGACTAATAATGACCATATTACTTGAATTTAAAACATTGAATATTTTGCAGTCCTCCTCTACTGAATCCTCTTCCAAATTGCCTTTGACCTCTTCCAAATCTGCCAAAAGCCTTGAACCACCTCTATTAGATTCTCCTGAATTCTGCTATGCTTGCATACTTGCCCTCTGATCATCATATCTCGAATTATCACCAGCTCTTCCTCTACCTTTGAATCCTCCAAATCTACCTCTTCCTCTCCAATTGGTTCTACTACCTCTTGAACCTCCCTGCATCACAAATGCTTCATGTCTCTCAGTAAACTGATTAAAGCTGGCCCCAAGTGCTTGAAGAGAGCCACTCAATTCATCAAGAGTTACTTTTGACATGTCCCCTAGGCTCTTCAATTGAAGTCACTGCATGTACAAATCTTGATGATAAGCTCGTCATCACCTTTAAAACCACTTAAGAATCCTTTAACTCACTTCCCATACCTCAAACTGATTTACCACAGCCAATAATACTCTTCTAATTATAATGCTGGACTATCTCATCTTCCTTCATTTGCAATAAATCAAACCTTTGCCTCAAAGTTTGCAGCCTAATTGACACCATCCTTGATGTCCCTTGATTCTCATTTTTTATGTGATCCCAGGCCTCCTTTGCAGAATCAAACCCCACAATTCTGTTTAGAATTGTTTCATCCACTGTTTGTTGTAATAAAAAGAGAGCCTTTGCATCATCTTCAATTTCCTTGTCTATTGGTTTTTTTTAACTAATGCCTTCCTCAATCACCTTCCATAGCCTCTGGGATCTGAAAAAGGTATTCATCCTGTAACTCCAATGCTCATAGCAGTCTCCCCTGAGGATAGGTAACATAGTATGTGATATATCAGGTGTTGGTGCTGAATTTGAACTAGAAGCCATAGCTTGAGTATTTTTTTATCTCCTCCTTACTCATCAATTTACACTCCTTAGATCACTTCTCACAAGCACACAACTCACTACAAAAACCCACACCAACAACTATCAAGACTCAACCCCAAACATCAACTACAAACACTCCAACACCTCACACATAAATAAAAACACCAGATTACAAACAACAGCCCAGAACTTACACCACAAAGCTTTGATACTATTGAAAAACACTACATAGAAACTAGAGATCGAGAGGAACAACTTTTATATTCAAAGTAAAGTTCAAAACACAATCTATTTCTTTGAAAAATTCACACAAGCTTGGACTGTATTAAAAAACAGAAAAACAAAGAGAGCATCTCATCATCTAATGAAAAAACTATTCATATGAATCAGCTGAGTCACATAGCAACGTGTCGGGCTTATCCTAACTCCACCGCTTGACCAACTTCCATGCCTCGAACTTACTTCAAACCTTTGATCATCAAATCACACCCATCCACTACTAACACAATCCAAGTCTTCTCTGTTGCCTTGAACTTAAACACCCATCTTTGATTGATTAAATCTGAGCCACACGATCACTGGACCAACGCCGAAGCTAGATTTGTTCTCCTACCTCAACCTATGTATTCTCTTTGATATTCCAATCCTGGCCATTCAATCTTTCCCTCCAAGCTACTAACGACTTCAACTAACTTTTGAATGCTTGAAATGACCCAGCTACCCTTCACTTCTTAACTTATTACACCAGGACACATCTGAATTACAGCTTCTTCACTTCATCTCTTCTAAATTCATTTGATCTTCAATCAATTCCAACATTTTCCTACATATTCACTTGTTTACTATATTCTTAAAAAGGATAATACTGAGGAAAAAGACAATCTCATATGGGTATGCACCTAAGAGGCAAAAGTAGCTTGCAGGCTGCCCCTATGGGACCAACCTTTAGTGCACCAGCTCATCAGTTACAATATAATCGTTTGTGCACATGGCTCATCGGCGAGTCCCTAGAGATAGATTGGGATGTATTACATGATGTAGGAATCGTTGATGAGGTTTGAGGGCTTTTACGAGTGCGAACCTGGTGTCAGCTTTTTTCATCATCAGGCTATTGATCCTAGAATCAGAGTCTTATTTGCTAGCCCCTACATCACCCAACTCATTTTGGGGATGGTTCGTAGAGGGGGGTCTACGATATGAGGATCTAGGGCAACATCGCCCCTCACACCCTCACACCCTCCACCCTATGAGGATGGTTTGGCCCATTCGTACTGCACACAGGACCCGATTTGTGTTATTGGTGCCATAGCTCCCCTGCTGAGCTAACGTCTCCACCGACTAGACCCTCCACCAGCCATGCAGTATTGTCGATGAGTTCACCACTCTTTCAGAGTTTTCTTGGTCAGAGCGTTGTTTAGATTGCTTCATATGTTGGTCTCCAATTATCCCCTCCACCATCCTTTCCTGCCCCTGCACCAGTACACATCAAGGTCAATACCGCTGATTTGGAGTCTGAGGGTTCCGAGTCCTCTGACACTGATGGCAAAGATGATTCAGTGAGCGATTGAGGATCCACACAGGGTGATGAGCCTGTCGACAATGCTGCTAATGCTAACGATTCTAGTTCTAATGATCCAGATGCCACAGAGTTCCAGTCCGACTGAGCAGCTTTTGACTGTTTATCATTTCAGTTTTATTTTCCATATTTGGACTTTGTATTTCATTTACTTTCATTTGGACTTTGTTGTGTCACAGTTCGCGAGGGAAGTCCCCTGCTAAACAGGTTATCATACTATTTCTTGTTTTTCATTTTAGTACTTTATTTTCATTTATCTTATTTTGTATTTGAACTTCATGTTGTACCCCTGTCTTTGTAATTTTGAGCTGTTCATGTTGAGAGCATGCACTTTTGTGTCCAGGAAAGCCCTAATAACTCTCCTTAGTTTATTTTATTGTCTTCTCTTCCTTGTTTGTGTGCTTGGATGTTGTACATTGAGGACAATGTAATGTTTAAGTATGGGAGTGGGTTATCTTTGTATTGATTGTGATGATGCATAACTTAGGATGATCTATGACATGTTTGTAGGGATTCATAAGACTAAGGGTGACATTAGAGCTAGTGTACTTTCTTGTTTTAATTGTTGATTCACCCACGCTTCCGAAACCCTTTTTCAGTTCACTCTTTACCCAAGTTGTGGGTATAATTTTATCCTAGGAAGGATTGTAGCTCGTAGACCAATTCTTTATTAAAAAAAAAGAACTTGTTTTTTTTCCCGTTGTTTGAAAGTCAGATTCGAATGAATGCCCTATCGATGTTTGTAAATATTTTGTGCAAAAGATGGTAGAAAAAGCTATCTTCTTTTGAAATGTGAAAGCCACCCTTGAGTAGTCAGATCTTGGGCATTACCAATGTTCACTTGATGACCTATCAAGGGAAAGGGCTACCTCTAGTGAGTATGAAGCTACTACCCACTTAGTTTTTATGGAAAATAAGGTCTATTGAGCTAGTTTCTTTTCCAATGAGCATAGGGCACATTCCTAGGATAAAACACACACACATGGGGAGTTTGGAGTTTGGTTGAATTTAATTTTTGAAGAATCAACTATTTATGCACTAGTCTTTAGGGTTCCCTTATTGTTGGTGAATCCCTATCCTTTCTGAGATTTGAGGTCATGCGCTCATCTTCTTTTCTTGTGAGCTGAGTGTTTGCTTGAAGACAAACAATGCTTTAAGTGTGGGGGTATTTGATGAGTTCATTTCATATAGTGGTGTTTGCGTTGATTTTTCATTGCTAGTTCCCCGTCGTTGCAATCGCAATTAAGTTGCTAGTTAACACTAGATTACCTCTCCGCTCTCTTGAAGATATATTCTATTCGTCTAGCTAGGGCACACATTAGGGACGGGGTTGAGTCCGCTCGAGCCTTGAGTGTGGATGTACGTTATAAATCCTCAATAGGTGGTCCCCACGGTCAAAGAAGAAACTCTTGAATCATTGCTTAGTCATTGCATGTGTCAAGGGGATTAATCCAGGGCACTGTCCTTTCCATTGCTATCTCTTCAACACAAAACCCTGTGTCTTCTTCCTCTTCTCTTCTTTTCTCCTCTAGTAGTTTAATTAATTCAATTCAATCTTTGCGTTGGCTAGATATTAGGAAATGAACAAGTATCGAGAGATATTCTAGTCCCTGTTGATTCGACTACCAATCCTATTGCGTACATTTTACTACTTATATGAACTGTGCATTTGCCGTTATGCAAGGGGAGTATCAAAGATCCTAATGGCCACTAGTGAAAGGTGTACTATAACACCCTCCCTGTCGTGAGTGCACTGGTCATCAAGTAATAAATCCCCTCTATGTGAACGCGAGAAAATGGTATCCTAGGTTTCCTAAGAAGTACTATTACTTCATTTTTGTGTCACTATCTAGAAAAAATGGTATTCTATTGAGAAGAATTATCTATGAATGACGTAGGCCTTGGGTAAGGATTCCTTGATTACTAACTATGCAAGGATGAAAGTAAAATAGCTGAGCTATAGGAAAGTTTTGGACTTCGAGATTCTAATGTCAATTATCTTAAAAAAACTTCAACGAATTATCCTAATCCTATATGGGTACCAACTCTTGGTCATCGATATGATTGCAAGGAGGACAAGAAATCTCAATTCTACTGCAAGGCTTTAATATTGAAAGCTATCTACAATCGAAACATCAGCATGTAGATACAATGAATTCCTCAATGACATAAGCATGATCTAGTACATTCAAACATCCCCTTCTACACATGCAATTATAAATTAATATATGAAAACCATTAATTGTAGATTAAACATAAAGTAAAAAAGATAAAAGACAAAATAAAACCCAACATGTATTAATGAATCAAATAATCATCCAAACAAAGTGTTTCTCCGAAGGTTCAACAAAACCCGATGGTGGTGGGAAGTTAGATGGACATAAACAAAAGGAAAATCATAAAATCAATGTAAGAACAATATGAACTCATTGTAGAACTCCTTTCTCAACTAATGATGGTGAAGAATGCTCGTTGGACTTCAATGACGCTGCCCACTAGGAAGCCTAAAAAATGCAGCAATACTTAGATTTCCTCTCGCTCGTAGCATCAAATGTTAATACCTTGAGATCTACCTTCCTCTTTCTTTGATTTAATTCCAAAAGAGCCTTATGAGATTTTGAAAGGATAGTTGGAGTCAATTGGTGGCCAAGGATATTTTTTTAAGCCCTAACTTTTTCCTTATATAGTTTTTGGTTATCCTGGCACTTGTGCGAGTGCATGGAGGTTGCATGGGAAGCGAGGAAATTAAAGTGATGAAGTCTGAAAAAGCCATGCAAGCTCCATGTTGCCGCAATGAGGCTGCATGGCCTTCCGACATTGGCATGCGGGTAGCATGCGCCCGCATGTGCATGGGACCTGCATGGAGTGCAGGATGGCTACATCCTTAGTTTTCATGCTCATGCGTGCTCTATCTTTAGTACACGGATTCATTGGAGCCTACATGAAACTCAAAGGTCTTCAAAAGTGATCAAAATGGCTCCCAAAATGGTTCAAATCGCTGGTTTGACTATGCCTTGTTGGGTGTGGAATCTCTGCTGTGTTGGGCTCTTCCTCACTCTCTTTGGGCTCACTCTCCCGATATCTCGCAAGGACAAATTCCTATACCTTATGCGCAACTATTCCAATAGAAAATAGAATCATCAATCCTAGTAGCAATGTGCTCCCGACTTGCTCCATCGATTGGACATGATCTAAAATCTCCATTCCATAACCCCAATGACAAAGCCCTTTGACTGTGTGTACTGCAAGCGCATAGGTGTTGAAGTAATAATATACCCAAAGGGCGAGCTGTCGAATCCGCAGGAAATGACAGTACTAATAATCACTCTTTCTCTACTATCTAACCTCAATCAATTTGTTGGGTGAAAATATGATTAAGCTGGAGGAAAGGAAAATGCAAGGGATGCAAGAGTACAGTAAATGAGATACAATCTAGGATGAAGTGGATACTGGGATGATGATCCCCTAGGGTTGGAAACATGAAGTGTGGGATTTAAAACATGCTTCCTCCTCAAGGTGAAATAAGCCTTGGTAATCCTAAAACACACAGGTCCCTGATAAGTGTCTAAATGTACGCATTTTAGTATATGTATTTTATATTTTATACGGTTAGCATATATTTTTACAAGGATTGATGCCCGTTTTGTGCTTAATCGTGTATTATTTGCTTCTTAGGGCACGGAAGCCATGGAGGACACCAATGAGGTCCTCATTGAGCCAGTATACCACCAGTATGGAGGTCCTCATTGAGCCAGTATACCGCCAGTATGGAGGCCATTTTGGGGCGTGTAAATGATCATTTCTTGGGCAAATGAAAGGGGACTTCTTCTTGGCCTCTTGGGCCGCCACCACCACACATTCTTGAGGTCTTCCGGCCATCTTCCGGTGATGTTCCTTGTGGGAAACGAGTACACATCATCACCAAGAGGGAGAGGAGCAAAGGATAAGGAGTTGGAGTGAAGATCTAAGCCACCATTGCATCACCATTCAAAGCTTCATCCATTCAAGAAGATCATGACCTAGAGGAGGTTTTCATTACTTCTTTTATGTTTTTGTCTTCCTTGTATATTGTATAAGTGTCCCTTATCATGAGGGATTAACTTATTGTTGTGTTTAGATTTGGATGAACCCTAGGGTTAATCTTGTGTATGAACTTGGGATGTTGTTCTTCATTTAATTTGATGGTTGTTTGAGATTCAATCTTTCATGCTTTGATGCTTAGAATTACATGTATGGAGAAATCCGTAATTCTATCATGAGTTGTATGCGTAGATGTGACCTACTCACGTGTACTAGATCTAGGAGAGATTGAAAGGGGATACTTGTGCCTATACGATGAGAGATCGGGTTTGGGATAGTAGGTTTAAGCCGAAGGATAGTAGGTCTATTCCTATTAGAGAACTCCTAGAACTTAATGCGATCATAGTTGTGTTGATCAGGAAGAGATTCCGATTGACATTCGTATGGGATCAGGGGTTAGTCACCGAGAGATTGGGGCTAATCTATTCACGAGGTCTCTAGGTCTCAACTATCGTCAATGAATCTTTAAACCATCCTAGTTTGGGACTTACTGACAACCCTAGGTGGATTCCTTGTCCAAACACTCCCTTCTCATGCTTGATACTCCCTTGTTTGTTTACATCCTTGTGCTAGTTACCCGGCCATAGGATTAGCTTAGGTTAGTTTATTTTGTTTTATTTGTTCTTCTTACTAAGGATTGTAGGCTATATAATAGATAAAGAGTGAGTAATAATACTTCCTTGACCTCGTGGAATACGACCCCTGTGTCACGCACAGGGTATTACTTGGCGATCCCGTACACTTGCGGGTAATCAATCAAGTTTTTGGCGCCATTGCTGGGGACTTCAAGGAATATTAGGAAAACTTGTAATCTATTGCTCTAGTCATTTTTCTTTTATTTGTACATATTAATCTTTGTACATATTTTGCTTATTTTATATAACTTTGTTCTTTATATACTCTTCTGTGCAAGGTACAATTTTCTTGGCAAATGCAAGGGGCTTGCAATTTGAATGATTCTAACTCACTTTCAGCCACTAAAGTTGATGCCCAAGTTGATTTTATTGGAGGGCAAAGAACTCAAGGAAATCCATGCAGCACAACTATGATCCGCAGTGGAAATACCACCCATATTCTTCATTGTATGAAGGGCAACAATAACCACAAGTAAAGAGATTCACTACAGAGGATGTGTTGGCAAAATTCATGATAAATACTGAACAAATATTTCGAGATGTCAACACCAAATTTGATGCCCTCACCACCGAACTTCATGCCTTTGACGCCAAATGTAATGCCCGATTTGAGTCCATCGATGCCACACTTTTGTTAGTGCAAGCTTCTCTTCACAAATTAGAGAGTCGTGTTGAACAATTTATTCAAGAGCGGGCAATGGAACTCCCAACCACAAACAACAATGAAATTGAAGAGAGATATGATGGAAGGGAGGTGGATGAGAACTTTGGTGTATTAGAGGTGAAAAAGGTAGAAAGAAGCACAAATATCACTTGAGCTGGCCCTTAGCATGGAAGTAACTCAAAACACCAACCAAGCACAAAAGAGAATTATTCGGGACAATTGAAGACATAGGTAGGAGGTTGAAGCCATCCAATGACCCACCGATGGTAATATTAGTCATGTTTAAACCAAAACTTTTTCCTTGGTGGGCCAAACGATTTTTGTGGGTAATTAATGGAAGATTGACAATGGTTAAAGAAGGAGATGTTGGGTAGAAGGTTTACACCATCCAAGGACCCACCAATGCCGAGTTTGAAAATTTTTTAACCTTACCTATTCCCTTGGAGGCCGAAACGATTTTTGAGGAAGCTCCAAGGAAATTGCACAACTCTCGGTCTAAACGTTTCCCATGGAGGCCTAAAGGTACCATGTTCTTGGTCTCCACAAGGACATCATCCCGGAAGGTAATTCTTTTCTTTCATGGAAGTAGCTATGCTACATGTTGCCGAGATAAACACACCCTCTTCAAGCCTCCTTTAGGTAAGAAAAGAGGTTCGTCGAGTTAATGACGTTAAACAAGCCCTTCTTGGGAGGCAACCCAAGCATTCGAGGGTTTATTTTGATGTTTGTGTGTTCTTTGTGTTCATGTTCTTGTTATTTTTTGTATTCTCTTGGAGATATTAATTTGAATAAGTCCATGCTATCATTATTTTGTGTATCATGATCATTGTCCATGTGGTTGTTTACTTATTTTTATTGTTGAGTAGCACTTGTTTGAGCTATCATTTCATGCATTAGATCGAAATTTTGAACCATTATTTCATGTTGGAGATGATTTTAGAACACTTTGTAGCCATGCCCATGTGTTTGGAGTAGCATTAAAAGTCTTAAAGCTTAATTTTAACTCCAAACGGCCTCAATGAGGTGCACATTGAGGCCGTTTGGAAATTCCAGAATGTTTGGCTTAAGCCAAACGGCCTCAATGAGCTTCTCATTGAGGCCGTTTGGAAAATCCAGAAACTTTACACTACTCCAACTGGCTCAATGAGGTGCTCATTGAGGCCGTTTGGAGTCTGGTGTCACATGGGAACCTTGCCACCTTTTCTTTCTTTCCATTCTTCTTTTTCTCTAGCTGACCCCTACCTTCCATCATTCATCAAACCATGGCCAAATCTCCTCATTTCTTGTTCTAAATCATCTCCTAACATCTTTGAGAAATCGATCTAGTGGTTTTCTCCAAGCTTCACTCAAGTTTTCTCGAGCTTTTGTCGGTAAGAATCTTGATGACCTAGATTTATTTTCTCTTTTTCTTCTTTTTTTCAAGCTTTTAGTTTGTCTTGTGGGGTATGAACATCATGGTTATGAATTTTCTTGAATTTATGTACAAAGTTTTCGAATTTGATGAAGATGGGAACCTCTTGCAAGTTGAATAGTATCCATACAGGCTCCATATGCCCGTATGGATCCTATTCTCTTGAATTTCTTCATGTTTTTACCCATTTTTCATGCCACACTTTGCATTATCTTGGATTCCTTTAATTCTTATTTGAATTATTATTGATGTAGGAATGCCGCACGTCAAGAATCATGCCTCCAAATTTCCAAGAAGCATAATGCCAACTCCGAAGAACCTTTAAGCTTGCTCATCATAAAGCATAGTATGAAGTTTTGAAGACCAAACCCTTTGAGCACATTTCATCACATGGAATGGGGTATTTTGGACACACTTAGGATGGATAAACAAGTCATGGAATTACTTTCACATGGTTGTCGGTGAATTTGTTTGAAATCAAAGATCCTACCTTTTGCCAACTAACTTTGGAAGTTTTGAGCACTTTCGAAGCACACCGAAACTACCACATCTACAACATCTTGGGATGACTAGTTGGACATTTGAGCATGGACATTTGCTTTATTTCTTTAGTTTGTTTCTTTGCTTTACTTTTCATGCAAGTGTGTTTGTTTAGTTTCAATATGTTGGGAAGGGGATGCCCTACCAACCATGTGTAGAACTTTGCTACTCTTTATATAGTATTTGTGTATTTTGACTACTCCCTAGTATTTATTTTTGCAATCTTAATTTTTGTTTGGAATGATGATGCCCCTTTATGCCTTGCAGGGCATTAAGGGAGCTTGGTGACTCTCTCCACATTCCATGGAAGCCGGACCCGACATGAAAAGCTTGCAACACCTTTTGTTCGGGTCACCTCTCGTCTTGTGCACAAGATTTAACTGGGGAAGTTCGTTCCACCCTCCATTGTTTTCATTGCATATATTATTATGTTTTTCATGATTAGTGTACATTGGGGACAATGTACAACACTAGGTGTGGGGATGGGTGTATTGTATGTATTAGGGTTATTGTTTGCATGCTAGTGTTACCCATGATGGCTTATTCATTCTTTTGAGACTCTTCTAGCATGGATTAATGATTGATTTGAGTTACATACTTGTTGTACTCTATTGAATCTTGTTTCACCTCCAGTATTGTCTTGTGCACCGAATCTTGTGTTGATGCCCTGGGAATAGCCAACTTGACTACTCTATCTCTCTTGAATGCTTAACACACAATTTTGAGTACTTGCTCTTAAGATGCTTCAATGATTCATGGTCCAGAATGTATCACAAATTCTTTAGGCCATAAGTAATGTTGCCAAGTTTCCAAAGCCCTAACAAGCACATACAATTCCTTATCATAAACAGAATAATTGAAAGCTGGATCACTTAACTTCTCACTTAAAAGCAATGAGCATACCTTCTTGCATCATATTCTATTTCAAAAGTCCTACCAAAGTTAGGAAGTGCTAGTAGTGGTGCGGATATTAATTTGTCCTTTAATGTTTAAAATGCCTTTTCTTGTGCTGCCCCCCATTTGAATGGAGCTTCTTTCTTTGTCAATTCATTGATTGAGACGGCGATGGGGCTGAAATCCTTCACGAACCGATGGTAAAAGCCTGCAAGTCCTACAAAGCTTCTCACTTGGCTCACGTTTTGGGGTGTTTCCCACTCATATACCGCTTTGATCTTGTCTTCATCTACTTCAACACCGTGAGATGAAACCACAAAGCCAAGAAACACAACTTTGTTGGTGCAAAAGGTGCAATTTGCAAGGTTAACTTACAATTGTTCTTTTCTCAAAACATCATGTACATCAGACGTAAATGTTTAATATGATCATCTAAATACTTGCTTAAAATTAAGATATCATCAAAGTAGACTACCACAAATTATCCTATGAAGGCTCTAAGTACATCGTTCATCAATCTCATGAAAGTACTAGGTGCATTTGTTAAACCAAAAGGCATGACTAACCATTCATACAATTCAAATTTTGTTTTAAATGCTGTTTTCCACTCATTGCCCTCTTTCATTCTAATTTGGTGATAGCCACTACGCAAGTCTATCTTCGAGAAAATAACAAATGCACTAAGTTCATCAAGCATATCATCAAGTCTAGGTATTGGGAAGTCTATACCTCACAGTTGTGTTGTTAATGGCTCTACAATCTACAACATTTTTTCTTAGGAACTAAAATAACCGGGACCGCACAAGGAGAGGGACTTTCCCTTACGTAACCTTTGTCAAGTAGTTCTTGAATTTGATGCTTGATTTCTTTTTGTCTCCTCCGGGTTTGTGCGGTAAGGTGGCGATTAGGCAATGGTGCTCGGGTATCAAATCAACTCGATGCTCAATACCTCGCTTCGGTGGTAGCCCAGGTGGGACCTCATCATGGAACATGTCCTCATATGTCTGCAAAAGATCAAAAATAGAACTAGGCAAAGTAGAGGGTAAATCATTAGTAGTTAGCAAACTTTCTTTGTATTGGAGAAAAAAGAACATAGAATTGGGTTCTCTCAAAGCCCTCATGTCTCCCCCTTCTTAGCCATCACACTCCACTTGATCATGATGCTTCCCAATAGAGAATTGAATCGTTACAATGTTGCTAACACGCAACGATCCACAATCATTGAGCCACTGCATCTTGTATAGACTAGGGTAACGCCGCTGCTTCAACACCAATCTCTCCACCAAGTCCGAACTAGCAATGTTATTACAGCTACCATTATCAACAATAATCATGCATACCTTGTTCTTAATGGTGCCGCGAATGTGGAAGATGTTATGCCATTGTCCCTTCTCCTCTTCGACAGCATTAACACTAAGCACACGGCGGGAAATAAAGCAATCGGCTTGAATACAACAATCACCTTCTTCCATTGGCTCATCATTAGCATCACCATCATCTTCGGGGTCACTCTCACACTCCCACTCGCCCTGTTAATTAATGAGTAAGGTCCTCTTGCTAGGGCGCTCGAAAGCAATGTGCCCTCTCCCTTTGCACTTGAAGTACTCAATGTCGTGACTGCGAGAACATGCCACGGTGGATGTCGAAGAAGATGCTATTGTTGAAGAAGTGGGTCATCGATCACCGACCCACGCGAACATGATGATGTGGTCGACGTGTGGCCAAGGGGTGCGGCAGAGGTGGCCGCTGTCGACCTAAGAGTATGATTGGGGATGGTGTGACCACGATCGCCACGCTGTTCCTCGTTGCTGTTGCTCCATCTTTGTCGCTTGATGTATGAGCTCCTGTAGAGTGTTGTAGGGGAACATCTCCACTTGATTAGCAATCTTATGGTTGAGACCACTCAAGAACCTCGACATGTTCGCCTCAACACTTTCATCCATGTTGGTACGGATCATCAGGACCTCCATCTCCTTATAATATTCATTGACAGTTCTTGTACCTTAAACAAGCCATTGTAGCATATTATATAGATCTCTCTGGAAGTATGGTGGAACAAAGCGGTGTCACAAAGCCCTCTTCATAGCATCCCATGTGAATATAGCCATTACCCGCAAATAGCCTGTCTTCCTGTAATTGGTTCCACCATGTTAGTGCATAATCGGTAAATTCAAAAGATGCTAGGTTTACCCTTTTTTCATTAGAAAAACCATGGATCCTAAAAATTTGATCACACCTCGCCTGCCACTCCAAGTATGCTCATCTTGATCTTTACCATACTATCAGGATCTTCTCTATCTCGGCGGCCACGAGGAAGGACTTCATCATTGTCACGGCATGGAAATTGCCGATTCAAAAAACCAACATGACCAGGGTCACGATGGTCATGGCGGTCGTCAAGGCCACCTTGGGATGGAATTCGCGCAATGAGGGCCCGGTCAATAGTCTCACGCATGGTATCTTGCATGATTTTCTGTGTCTCCTTCTGTACGGACATAATTGATACTCACAACTTATGCTGAAAGTGACTGACAAATGCATCATACTCTGCCCGTGCAACCAGTGTATCTGTCTTATGGTACGAACCAATATGGTCATCATCATGACAACTAGCTTATGAACCTACCATGTTAGTGGATTTGAAGAAATATATATATATATATATATGTGCGGGATTACAGTTGTGCCAAGTGGTAGTTTCTGTATGTGAGTAAGCGATTGAACAGATTGTGTCGAAAGAACTAGCTTCAGTTTTTAGTGGAGTTTGGTTGGCTAAAACAAAAAGGGAATGGTACTAAAATCTAGTAAGTGCAAAACAAGTAATAATATAATGAGATATAGTATCTAGATTGCTGGAAACTCCAATCCGTTTTTCCCCCTTTTTTTTGTAATGGCCTTTCTTGAACTTTCTTTCTTTATTTTTGTTTTATGATAACCAGCAACTAGAGGAATATGAATAGATTATAAACCGGAAATACAATACTCAAATAACATTACTAATGTAAAGGTTAGGTAATTTTTGGTTATTTTTAGGTTTTTGCACTATGGGACTGAAACAACTTATGAAACAACTGAGATTGAATCAAAAGGTTATGGTAGACATATCCTACCATGTAAATGAACGCTCTGGAATTAAATAATAAGCTCCAACTTGGTGCAGAAGAAGGAGGGCCAGATGATGGCCCGATCTTAACGGTGTAGGATCTAGGTTGAGTGATAACTAGTTGTGAATAGTTGGGATGGATGCGACCTGTATGTTGGGGAGAAACGATCCGAAGCTTCAAGAACTCCGACCCGCTATCCAAACAATCGCAGAACCACAAATCAAAAACTAATCCACACAAAACACCCAGAATCGTATAGCACGAATTTGGAGAAAGCCGAAACTTTCCCCTCACGAATCTGGGAGAACTCAAAAGAACAATGGTAGTAAGACAACTCTTATTTCGTGAAAAATAATCAAAGTTTTATCCTTCAAAAGAGAAAATACAAGGCCATTTATAGCCAACTTAAACTTGGGATACAAGAAAACTATTTTATTAAAATTGGCTAGGGAATCAATCTAAAGATAGAAAATGAAAATTTGCTAGGAAAACAATCTAAAAATAGGAAAATAATATTGGCTAGAAAATCAATCTAAATATGGGAATAGTATCCCACGGGTACTGTAGCACGTGAAGATAGTAGGCGAATTTTTCCACTCTTAATCTTGGAATATTTGATTTCCTGATTGATTGGGATTTGATTTTGTTTCATTCCAAAAATTGGGTTGGTTTAGGAAAGAGATATTTTGGGCTGATTTGTCATAAAAGGAGACATCTCCCTTTGTGGGGCCAGCGAAGATAGGCATAGTTTTCTTCTTGGACGTGTATGTGAGTGTGCGGCCCACATGTGGCATAGCTCCAAATGCTTCTCTCTTGCTATCCTCTTGTTTGATTAAGTCTGGAATTATGTCCTCACTCCCGGTACACCTAAGTACAATTAAGGTAGAAGAAATTGGAAACACCACCATTTCAATGTAATTTAAGAATAAGCTTAAGTTAGTGTTCACTTGGTTTTGGATTTGTTTAACACGTTTTCGTGTAAATGGTCCTTGATATGCTTCCTCTTATATACCAACTGAAGTGTTACCAACGTAGGTGGTGCAGTTGGCATGTGACTAATGTCCTCATCAAAAGACTGGCTCAAGAGCGCATCCCCTCTCTTGGTAAAATCATGTCGATCCCACTGGTCTTTCTTGACCAACTCCTCCTCTCACCACACTAGCTGCATTGCAAGTAAAACAGGTGATGTTGAAGTAGGTGCTACTACGGCTGCGTATGTCCTCCAAATAGACTCCAATAGCCCAAGAAGTCTCTGTACTTCCGGTGAGTAGGTTGTAGCCCCAGACTATCCAAATAGGCCTTGAATGCTTGCATTGCCTTTGGGGAGAAAACTAACTCAGGTACTAGGGCCTGTGGTGCAAGCTTAGACGCACTTGGAGCGTGCACTAAAGCTATTATGGTAGGTTCATTTCTTGACATGGCTTCATGCCTAGGTGGTGAAGGAGATGAGGGTGGAGATGGCACTCCATGCCGTCCTTCTCTAGGCAGTACATGAGTAGGCTCAACAGTGCGATCAATTACTCTACTACAAGTGTTGGGACAGTGTGCTAGTATATTTATTGAAAAAGATAGCAAACAACCTTTAGAGTCAAATTTAACATGCAACGATGCTATATACTCGACTCTAACTGGATCCACTAGGTATTATAGAAAACAACCAAAGACAAGAATAAGGTACAACTATTAGTTTAAACCAATATCTCTGATACCACTACAATTGTCATGCCTCGACCAGCAGAACACAGGACGTGACAAACCACTGTGACAACTCAAGTTGAGATACCTCTCTACCCTTGAGTCACCATAAGGCTAACAAAAATCCGTGGAATTACATAATTCTAAACACTAATAACCAGAATATACAATACACATGGAAGGTAGTATAACAACAGCACAACGGAAGTAACAAACACCAAAACCTGATAACAGAGTTCAAGAAATATTCTAGTCACTAGTATACCAAGTTTCCAAAAAGAAATCATGTATAAGGAGTTTCAAACACCCTAGTGGATCTATGTTCTCATAGAAACCTGTTCAAAGAAACATACATGATACTAGAAATAAATTAAGATAGGAGATCAAATAATGTCCAGCACTCTGTCTCACCATCAAGCTACTGATCCTGAAAGGAATCGAGAGGGTGAGTAACCTAGGTTACTCATTGAGTGGGTTAGCATAATTCCAAAAGAATAATAAAATGAGTTGAAGAACAACAATAATCATGCGTTTACATAAATACATAAACTTTGAAAAATACAATGATTTTCATAACATATATGTATATAAATATATAAGAAATCCAAAACCATTATAAATAAATCATTTGCCTCAAATTAGGGTTTCATTTTTAAAGTAAATAAAACTTCAAGAATAATACAAGCCTAAAAGGCACCAAATTGTGAAATTCGTCATAAAACTTATTCTTTTTTTTTTCAAGAAAAAACAAGGGATCAATGCAAGAAAAGTACAACGTAAGAAACATGAGTTCTTAAATACAAATTTTTCATATAGATCCTTAGCATTGTTTAGAGCTGTCAATGTCCTCTAAACTGTAGTCATGGCCCCGTAGCTGAGTTTAGAGCTGTCAATATCCTCATGCCCTTGACATTGACCTACCGGTTCCATATGGTGACTCTAGAATCTTGATGTATCATTCAAATCAAGGATTTTTCATGCCACCTGAAGAGGAAAGAAACGGGTCCTCCAAGCCACCTCTAAAGGCTGGTCCGTTGGGTCTCATTACTACAGCAAGCGGGTTATGACCCCGTCACAATGAAAACAACCAATACCAACCACAAAAGCCGTACCAAAATTAAAGGAGATCAATATCATGATTACAACCCAAGATGCAGTCCAAAACTAAACAAGGTGAAGCTATCACACCAAAGATCGTAGCTTGATGATGCGCCAGTCAAAGCTCAAAGAATGGCAGAATCACAAGACAAAGACTTAAAGGCTTCATAAGCATGGCATGTCGAAGTCTTCAAGAAACAACATTGAAGGAAATCAAGTTTGTTGTTCTCGAATAAGGTGAGATCACAACTTGTGATCCGAATCATGCTCAAGATACAAACTCAAATAAGAATATAAAAAAGTCGAAGTCCATAAAGTCAAAGAAGATATTCAAACATATTCTTCTGTGAAAAAGGCGAGGAAAACCCAAAATCTAGCTTCAAACCACGTGAATATAGAAGAAAGTTACAAAAGTAGTGTTAGGAGTATTAGATTCCTAGTTTTTTCTTACTTCTAGTCATGCTTATGTACTCATGTTTTTTTTTAAAATCAATAAAAATATATTTTTTGTTTTTCACCCAATAATTTATTGTTCACACTTATTCTCAATCGGAGATTCCCGTGACATTATCTAAGGTAATTAATATTATGGGCTTGCCAATAATAGAAATCATGAACCTGTAATCACTTGAAATCTAAAAAAATAATTAAAATTTGAATTATGATTTGTCATTTTTTTATCAGTCGACCCTAATTAAAGGTCGAGCAAGAACAAAAGATCCCACAATGTACTTCTGGTCATGTTTATGTGCTCATGTTTTTTTTTAAATCATAAAAAGATATTTTATGTGTTTTTGCCAATAATTTCTCATTCACACTTATTATTAATCGGAGATTCCCATCACATTGTCTAAGGTAATTAATATTAGGGGCTTGACCTTAATAGAATTCAAGAACACAGAATTACTTGAAATCGAAAAAAATAATTAAAATTTGATTTATGATATAAAATTTTTTATCTGTTGACCCTAATTAAAGGCCGGGTGAGAACAAAAGATCCCACAATAAAATTCAATATTTACAAATTAAATATTTTTGTTTTGGTGATCCTCTACTTTTCGAAAATTAACTTAGACTTTGAATTGACAGATTGAAAAAGAATACTCATTAGGATTATTTCTAAGAATTAACAATATCTCTTTTAGTTATCCAAGAAAAAGTTAATTATTTTACTGTCATCCCTTTTTTTTCAAACAAACCAAATTATTGGTAATTAAATTTTAGACACTCTATTAGGAAGGTTCAAGGATAAATCTTATTTGCACACCTTGGACAGTACTTAAAAAGAAAACTTCTGATCAATCTATGTTAGCAGAAAACAATAATAAACAAATAGAAAATGATTTTATAATATTTTCTTAAATTTAAATTTTTAAATAAAATTAAAATTAAAATTCCAATAATAAAGTTTTTTTGTGAAAAAATATTTTATTTGTTATATGTGAAGAATAAAATAAATTATAATGTATTATTTGAAAAATAAGATATAACTCTATCGCAAATTCGGAAAAATTTGCAGCAAATTCATAATTCCAAGATGACAATCATTTTTCAAAAAACAATTATGGTAAATCACTATTGTGAGAGAAAAATTGATCTCTATGGGTCCGTTTGATTCATTCATAAGAACAACACAAGCGGTACAGTACAAAACAAATGATTGAAGTACAATACAAATGCTTGTGCTATTCTTTGTTTGATGTTTATTGGATAGCGCAAAATTTTGTGTTGTTTGGTGTATGATTTACAAAAGCCTTCAATCCACAACCAACAAACTCCTATTAAAATCCTAATTAAAATAAATAAATAATGAAATCACTATGCTCTAGAATAAAGAACTTAAAAATAAATCTCATCTTTATTAAAAAAACGAAACAAAAAACCCCTAATTACCTAGTGGAACATAATCCCTTTTCAAATATATTACTGTAATTTTTAATTTTAAGTAGGGATAACATAGTCTTTAAGTTGTCATGTACTTCAATAAGATTTTGGTACAGTGCTTTTCATGGTACCAAAAAATTAGCCAGTTGTGATGTACTCAAGCAACCGTTTATCCTATACTCTCACCTCATTCATAATCCAAATAAGTAACAATATAAGTTGTTCTATACTGTCCCTGAAAATATTGCTTATCAAACGGACCATTAGTCATGGTCATTGATTAGTTTAGTCAAATTTAGATAAATTGAACCCAATAGAGTTAACAGAAAGTAAGAGAACCAAAAAAGAAATTATTCAGTTTATTAGGTTTTTATTGATTCGAGATGACTTAAACATTTTAAAATGGATTTATACTTATATCAAAGTTAAAAAAAAAAAACTGAGTTGGTTATTACAATTCTCATTAAAAATTTTAATACGACTAAAATATTATATTAAAATTTTAAATTATTTAAAACTTTAATCGACCCAACTGAATTGATTTAATAAAAACCAAATCATAACCATTTTCTTTCAATTCGGTCGATATTCATCTGTTTTACTGGTTGAACGCGATTTGCTTTGAAAAGTCATGACTAGATATCTAGTTATCTTCGACTCTAGATATATGAATAGATCTCAATTGGGGCAAGGACATAAAGAGGCGAACCAACCATGGTTAGGGATGGTAGAGGAAATGAATGCACTTGTTTCTTTTGTGGAGGCTATGATGATCTCACAAAGAAACCATAAGGATTTGATCCTTTTCCGTCTCTTCGCACTCACACCTCTCAACCTTCTCAATATGCGTTCTTATCACCATCTCCCTCCAACTCTAGTCATTGATCCACTTAGCCCACCAATCCAACTACAAAATTGGAACTAAACTTTGTGAGTTTGGTCCTTGCGACTCACTCAACACTAGCTATCATTTAATTCTTAGCCATGGCTTGTTCTGGAGAGAAGGCAACACTTGAAGCCATGTTTCTAAAAGTCAGAAGTGTTGGAAATATAGTACCACATTGGTTGTGTGATAGAAGTGTAATGGGTTTATATATAGGTATAGAGGTTGAGCCACTAAGTCTTGAGACCTTTTGGTGTAAGACCCCTAAGCCCATATAGAGCCCCTATAGAGCCCACTAGTACTAAAATATAAACATCTAGCATGGTATCAAAGCGATATAGTGGAGCCCAATATATATATTAAAAAAAGTCTCTCTGAGACACAAGTGGTGTACAAGTCCATGTGAGTAGGACCTCTGAGACGCAAGTAGTATACAAGTCCATGTGTGTAGGACCTCTGAGACACAAAGTAGTGTACAAGTCCTTGTAAACAGACCTTTGAGACACAAAATAGTGTACAAGTTTTGGTAAACAGACCTCTGGTGTACAAGTCTAAGCAAGTTTGACTGAGTTGAACTTGATGGGAGGGTGTTGAAAATATGGTACCACATCGGTTGTGAGATAGAAGTGTAATGGGTTTATATTTAGGTATAGAGGTTGAGCTACTAAGTCTTGAGACTTTTTAGTGTAAGACCCCTAGGCCCATATAGAGCCCATATAGAGCCCACTAGTACTAAAATATTAAATCTAACAAGAAGAACAATGGTGGAGGCCTGCAGCCACCCTTGTCTATGTCATTATCTTGGTGTCATTGCCCTCCGCTGTGTTGTTGTTGATGCTAAAAATGCCCTCTGCTTGATTGAAAAACTAGGTTTCCTTCCATGTTTGTGATGATAATTCTCAACTCTGTGTTCATGATACTATGGGTTTTATGTCTGGGTTTTGCACGGAGATGGGGGCTTGTAAATTCTGTAATGGAAGAAGGGTGCTATGGGATGGAAGATATTTGGAGGAGTTGGGACTTCATGAGTCAAAGGAAACTTCAAGTGCTCCTTCTTGTATTGCTTTCTTTGCCTCAGGAATTGGTGATTTTAAAGGTGAGGAATTTGAAGACTAGCGAGTTGATCCAAATAGCATGGTCACTTCCTCTGTATCTCATTGGAGCAATCTAAAATTCACTTGTGTACACAGTTTTTTAGTGCTACAACAATAAAAGTCCGACTTATATTACTGTTGTATCTTCAATCCATTTCCATTAATAAATTGTGCCATAGATTGTTGTTGAATGCTGATACAGCGAAACTATGTCAAAGAATAAAATATGTTGCTGTCTTTTATAGCTGAAAAAGCACAATAAATAACAGCTCTAAAAATTGATAGAAATAAGTGTGGGAAAGTCTATTATGGATGGACTATCTGATCTTCTTCAGAGTCTTGACTTTTTCAAAATCCAGAGCGATGTAGTTCTTCTCTATCTCCCATGCCAGATGAAACATTGAGTTGAACAATGATTTCACATCTTTCTCGTCTGTGACTTCACTAGGAAATGGGATGCAGATTGCAAACACACTGTCGCCAAAATATACATACAAGTCAAATCCGAGCCGGTCAACTCATATCATCATTGTGTCTCTAACCTGCCATGTGGAGATTATGCACCATTTTTGCAAACAGTTTCAGGATCGATCATAGAGTGAAAAATATCATGAAAGATGGCTCATATAAATGTGCAACTTAGTTTATTTATGCTTGTCTAAATATGAGCTTGTTCTTCGAAGATGTTCCCTATTGGCAAACATAATCAAAGGATATTTTGTGAAACTATTTGTAACTATTGTTGTTTCCAGGCTCTTGCTAATAAAAGACGCAAGACTCTGAGAAGATACTCTCCAATCACATATCACCCTGCATAATGGAAAAGCTTTAGAAATAGATAGACATATATTAACTGATGCAAACCTGAAATTCTGTGTCCACATAAATGTTGCACAATCGGCAGATTTTTTCAGAATGTTCAGAGTACATTTCATTGCCGATCTTTGCAGTAAAGTTCCTAAGTGGATCAGTTTCAGCATTTATATATTCCAATGAGTTTACTCATAGGTCAGCCTGGAAAAAAAAGATGCATTACTATTTTTAGGAATATTTGGGTTGTTCACAAATTCAGTAAACATTCACGAAGCCCATCTACTGAAAATTTAGCTTATCAGAAGAAGTAACAAGAACAAATATATCTTTGAATATGGATATAAAAGTAATATTTTCAAGAAGGCTTAGAGTATTGTGGGTTTAGGCATTATTAAAGTTGTAAAAGGCTAATTAAAAAATAAATCCATGTTGAAGAAAGCAAATTCTATTGCGCTTACTCTAATTCCTATAGTGGTAAGTCCTCATTCTTTAAATGTCTATCAGTTTATATCTCGTACTATTGTCATCTAAGATCATTACCAAAATTTCATCTTTCAAACTTAAGAGAGTTCTAAATAGTATAATCCATCCTAATCAATCAGCATTTATTCTTGAAAGAAGATTTTCTAACAATGTGCTTCTTGCACATGAATTAGTTAAAGGCTTTCACAAGAATAGAAATACCTATTGTGCGCTAAAGGTTCATATCTGGAAAGCATATGATTCAATATCTTGGGATTTTATTGATGAAGTTCTACTAAGCCCTTCATAAATGGAGTTAGAACTTGCATGCTTTCAACAATGATTAATGATAAGTGCTTGATGATACATGCATTGAAGATTGAAGTTTATAACATATTGCATAATCTATCATTTTTTAATATAGATTTTGATGTTTAAAACTATTATTTCTCATTTACAAAGTCTTACCACAAGTTTTGAAGTTAAATAAACAAAATTTGCTAAATTTCAAGGCAAATAGGTGAAGAAATGAAGAATTTGATGAGAACACGCCTTGAAAACACAGCTTGATGTAGAGTATATTCAAAATTCGTAGTGGAAATATGCCAAGAAAACATGGCCATGTTAATAAAAAAATTTCCCATGTTATGTTTTGTGAGACTGTGATTCTTAATCGTGTGTTTTACTCGACTCTTGGATTCTAGAGTATTCATTCTCTAAACATGCCCATTAAACCCGCCCCCCACCCAAAACCCATGTTTAGTTAGACTAAAAGGAAGACTATGAATAACTGGGACTTAAGAGTCTTTGGGGAATATTGGCAGGATTTTAAAGGAGATTCCTGGAGATTTTTCCAGACAGTTCTAAATCCATAAACCACCATCCACCGAAAACCATATGAATGACATCAAGTCATGATGTATTTTTTGCCAATAAAGACAACAATTAACTTTTTGAAAAAAAAATAGAAAACCTACAAAGCAATCTTTTGAAAATTGAATTACCTAGATAAATGCCTAAGCAAACATAAACAAACATGCTAAACGGATAAACCACAATATAGCTGAATCATATGGAGAACATTACAGCGAACAAGGAAAGGACAATAGTTGCACAAAGTGACAAGCGAATGAATAACTGAAGAAAAAAAACCAAACATAATTCATCTGAAGTTTCATGTTGATTCATAACTAATACAGATACCAAATTCAATCAAAGACGATTTGCATCAATCATTAGCAGAAGGCATCGACAAACGCTCACAAAATCAAATCTCTACAATAGCATTGCATATAATCTTCTAATCAAGTAGTAAAGAGGGAAGCCAGCAGTTTGTTTATAAATAGGTCAAATAAAAATATAACTAGAGAATGAATAACAAAAAACCAAACATCATTCATCTGAAAGTTCCATGTTGATTAAGAACTAATGCAAATACCAAACTCATTAAAAGATTATTTGCATCAATCATTATCAAAATAAATCTCTACAATAGCATTGCATATAACCTTCTAGTCAAGGAGTAATGAGGGAAGCCAACAGTTTATTTATAAATAGGTCAAATAAAAATTCATAGATAACTAAAACACGTGATGAATCAAATCTTTAAAATTCACTAAATTTTTGTTTAGAACCTATGTCTAACAAGGAGTGTTTTCCTAAGTCAAAACTTTCTATTTCTAACTTGAGATGCTGCTGAGATACCAACATTTTCATCTCCATTTCCTACATCAAGAGAAAAAAAAAACGTGTGTTATGAATTCAGCAGTGAAAGGTGAACTCACAAACTTTTCAGCTTATCTTACTCGAATTTGATTCTTTATTGCTTCTTGTAAAGCATCTTCACTTGAGCTTCAATTTGTAGTGCGGGCTCAACTAATATCAATGTATGGTCTAAAGAAACTAGAACTGGTTCTTGCCCTAACCGGCTCCAAGGAACCTAAGACACAACATAAACCATTACAGCATTGAGAATAAAAATAGCATAAAACTACTTATTTACACCTAAAATAGAGCCAAAATGCTAAACCTTGATCTTCACAAACCCCAGGAATCTAGCCATCACTCTCACAGGCAACTTCAAGGCATTAAGCGCTTCTAGCCTCAGTTGCATGTTCTTCATTTCCACATCACCTAAACCCTTCATTTGAAACCATAAGCATGAAATCACTTCAATAGAAACTACATTGAAAACCATCTTCTATAATACAACATTTATAAATCACTAGAACCTAACACCATAACCCTCATACTCAAACCAAAAGAACATAGCTCAATTTGGTTCAAAGATTGACAACCATAAGTTCTTCTCCAGCTACAAACAACAAGAAGTTCAAGAAGAGCAGGAACTCTGAAACAAAACTAATCGAAGCCATTCCAAATGTTAGAATTTAAGAACCTAAGAATAAAAACCCAGTTAAAGAAAGCATAAACGATAGAAACCTCATCGATCACGCAAATAAAACCCAAAAAAAAAAGAGCAAAGAATCAAGGAAACAGAACATGGATTTAAAACACAAACAAAAAGAGAATGGGATAGCATCTGATCATGAAACCCATAAAGAATGGAAAGGAAAAAGAAAGTAAGAAGATCGACCATTCTAGACGCTGATCTTAAGGGCCTCCTTGCTGAGTCCCCGAACATAGTTGCGGATTTTACTTTTGGAGCAAGAACGCCACCTGATCCTCCAACATCTTCGCATCCCCTCCTAATGATCCTCACTCTAATCAATGCCCAACGAACAAGAGGCAACCAGAAGGGACACAAAAAAATAAGATGCAGTTATCGCAGACTCAACTGAGAAATTTTGCCTACTTATCCGTGCGATCTAGACATCATTGACTCAGCAAAAAAATTTTGCCTAGCCGGTCGTGCCATCCAATCATCACTAAGTCAACTGAGAAACTCTTCTTATTTGGAGACAGCACGAAGCCATCACGGACTAATAAGTAGAGAAATCATGCCTAGCTTGGCATGTGAACCATCCATCACAAACTATGTCGAGAAATTCTATCTGATTGGCCAGGCCAGGCAGCCATCAGTGACACAGCCGAGAAACTCTGCCTCACCGGCTGTGAAATCTAGTAATCACAGACTCGGTCATAAAAGTTTAAAAAACCTGCCGGGCAAGCCAACCATCATTGACTCAACCAAGAAATTCAGCCTCGTAGATCGGGCTAGCCAGTCGTCATTGACTCACCCGAGAAATTCTTCCTATCTTACCATGCCTGCCTATCCTCAATAACTCAGCCGAGAAATTCTTCTTACTCGGGCATGTCAGCCAGTCAACACTGACTCAATCAGCAAATTATGTCTAGCTGACCATACGAACTAGTCATCACTGACTATGCTAAGAAATTCTGCCTAGCCGGCAGTGCCAACCAGCAACCACTAAGTCATCTGAGAAATTATTCTTAGCCATGCGTGCCAGCAAGCCATCACGGATTAAGCCAAAAAATTCTAGCTAGTCGTGCGTGCCCGCAAGCCATCACGGATTGAGCCTCGAAATTCTAGCTAGCCGATAAGGCCAGCCAGCCATCACAGACTCAACCAAGAAATTTTACCTAGCCTGCCGTGCCAGCTAGCCGTCACTAATTCTGATGAGAAATTCTTCATACTTGGCTGTGCCAGCTAGCCATCATGGACTCAACCGAGAAATTCCGATTACCTGGCCGTGCTAGCCCGACGTTACTAACACACCCGAGAAATTGTACATAACAGGTAAACCATAACTTACTCAGCCTAGAAATTTTGCCAAACTGGCTAGGCCAGCAAGCCATCAATGATTCAGCAAATAAATTCGATCTCACTGGCCATGTATGCCAGGCATCACTGACTCAGGAGAGAAATTTGGCAAGCTAACCGTGTGAGCTACCTATCGTTGACTCAGCAGAAAATTTTTGCCTAGCTGATCATACCAACAAGTCATTACTTAGTCATCCAAGAAATTCTTCCTAGCCTGGCATTCGAGCTAGCCATCACGGATTGTATTGAGAAATTTTACTTCGCCGATCGCGCTAGCTCGTCATCACGGACTCAACCGAAAAAGTTTAAAATTGGCCAGGATACCCAGCCGTCATTGACTCAACCGAAAAATTTTGCCTCGCCTGTTATGCCAATTAGACCTCACTCACTCAAGCAAGAAATTCTGCCTTCTCGAGCGTGCCACCCACAAATCACTATCTCAGCATTGAAATTTTTCCTAGTCAACTGTGCCAGCCAGCCATCATAGACAAAAGCGGGAAATACTTCCTACCTGGCAGAACCAACCAGAACTAGCTAACTCAGCCAAAAAATTTTTTTCTAACCGGTCATGCCAGCCAGCCATCATTAACCAACATGAAAAATTCTGTCTCCCCTGTCGTGCCACCGAGCCATCACTGACTTAGCCAAGAAATTATGCCGAGCCGAGCGTGCAAGCCATCTATCACTCGCACAACTGAGATATTCTTTCTAGCTGTCCATGCAAGCAAGCCAGTCATCTTTGACTCAACCGAGAAATTCTTCCTAGCTGTCTGTGCTAGATAGGGATCACCAAGTCCGTCGAGAAATTCATCCTAGCTGAGGAATTCTGTCCCTAGCTTGTCATTCTAACCTGCCATGATTAACTCAACCAAGAAATTCTACGATAGCGCAGTGCCAACCCAGCTATCAGTGGCTCAGCAGAGAAATTCTGAATACCCGGTAGTGCCAGTCAGTCGTTACTTACCTAGCCAAGAGATTCTACCTACCTAGCCTGCCTAACTAGCCATCAATGTGTCAGCCACGAGGTTCTACCTAATCGGACGTACGGGCCAACCATCACGGACTAAATCAAGAAATTCTGCCTCGTCGTTAAGCCATCACTCATTCAATTGAGAAATTCTGCCTAGTCGGCTGGGCCAGCTAGCCATCATTGACTCAGCCAAGAAATTCTATATAGCTAGCAGTGTCATCTAGCCATCATGGACTCAGCCGACAAAGTCTGAAAATCGATCAGGCCAGCCAGCCATTATTTACTCAACCGAGAAATTTTGCCTCGTCGGCCATGTGAGTCAGTTTCACTAACTCAGCCAAGAAATTCTGCCTCGTCAAATGTGCAAACCATCTCTTACAGACTAAGCCGAGAAATTCTCCCTACTCTATCGTGTTAGGCAGTCTTTATGGACTCAACTGAGAAATTCTTCCTCACCGGAAGTGCATGCCATCCATTACTGACTTAGCCGAGAAGTTAGAGTGGTGATCCCACGGACTCGGTTCCATGGGATTCTCGGTGGAACCGAGATGTGGAATCACCACAGCCACATGATTTGTAAAAGTGTTAAATCATTTATTTATATTTTAAAATATACTTAGGGCAATTAAGTACATTGCTCACAATTTCTTCTCCCCTTCTTCTTCATCATGATCTTCTCATCTGTCTATTGTTTTCCCCTTTTTCTTCATCTGAACACCTCTCTCTTCAGTTAAAGCAGCTGAGAAACGGAAGGCCAGGGAAGAGGCTGAATTGGAAGAGGTGAACTGAAGTTTTTCTTTTCCCCTTCTTCTTCGTGAGCATCATCTCGTCCGTCTTTTGTTTCTCTTATTTTTTCATTCGAACATCTCTCCTTGTAGTCAGTTGAAACAGCCGAGAAACATAAGTCCAGGGAATGGGTTGAGGAGTTGGAAGAAGAGAACTGAGGTGGATCCTTCTAGCTGATGAGATTATAGGCAAGCAAATTGCTTTTGAATTAGGAGTTATTTCTTCAGCTCAAGGTATGTGTGTTCATTAGTGATGCTTAATTAGAAGAAATTAATGAATGTTTTTGCATTTAAAGATGTTTTTTTCCTGTTTTTGTTTGATTTTGAAGTTTGATGCTGAGAAAGATTTAGCTCATGGATTATATCTTAGCTGAGATTCTTTTCTTGCTAAACTTTAGAGGAAGTGTTGTTGGCTAGGTGTTTCTTTGTCACTGCCATATTTGTTTTAAATAATAGAACTTGGGCTAGGAGAACGATGGGAAAAATTAAATAGAGACAAGAGCTTTACTGCATACTTCTTTGATTGATAAGTGTGGTTTTGCTTCTTCATTTTGTTATGTTGGTATGTAACGTATGCTAAAAGAAACATGATTTGGTAACACTGGGAGATGATTATCAAAGAGCCATGACCTCGATAAAAGCTGCTTTCTTTACTTTGTAGTCAAAATCACTGCTTTGTTTTCATTAAACCAAGTTGCAGGAAATGTCTCCATAATATTAGATGGCATCTTACCATTGTTACCAAGTACAAAATATTAAGTTCATGTTTAATGGTTTATATTATTTGATTCCAATTTGTTATTCTATCTAAATGTTCTGTAAATTTTTAGTCAGTGTCAGTGAAGTTGAGGCACTGTTTGAGCTGTTCAAAAGCATTAGTAGTTCCTAGTATTGTTAATAGTCCTAATGTTGTTATTGATATATATATATTTGTAGAAAATGACAAATATCAATGAGATACAAAGTTTGGGTACAGAAGTATGGGAAATTGATGAGCATATATACAATGCAAGGGAATTTGAGTCAAAGAAAGAAATGAAATGAAGTCCAAGAACATATCTGCACAAAACCCCCTTGAAAAATTTGTTTATGCTTTCACTTCGTTGAGTGGTGGACATATCTGCACAAAAACAAATCACGCGAGTATATAGGAATCCCACTGTTGGTTTCAGGAAACCTGACACAATAAGATAGATCTTTGCCAAACTTGGATCCCCTTTGTAAAATATGCCATAAACAATATCGATGAATAGTTCTTGGTAAGACTTGTGCAATTGCACAGGTGATAGCTGAATCTTGATCAGTGAGAATAACTTTCAGATGACATCCTTCATTGCTTGCAACCAATTCTGAAGTACCCAAATAAATGAATATTTTGTTTCATCTAAAACCAGTGCGCACCCAAATAATACAGTTTGCAGATGATGATTAACACTACAATTGGAATAAACGGCATTCTATATTTATTTGTTCCATAAGTTGCATCCAAGCAGATTACATCTCTAAAGTTGCTATAATCCATTCGACACTTTGCATCACTCCAAAATATATGCTTGTCAATTTTCCATCCACATTTAGTTTGGATTGCATAAAGAAAGTGAGGGTTCTTTATTTGCTTTGAATTCATGTAATCTAATAAGCTTTGTGAATCTCCAACAGAAAATTCTATTTTTCTTCTAGTGCGCATATAATTTCTTGCATCTAACTCTACGAATCCAACATTTCATTTTCTTCATTTTGTTCTTCGACTTCATTTCACTCAACCCAGATATGTCCACCACTCAACGAAGTGAAAGCATAAACAAATTTTTCAAGGGTGTTTTGAGTAGAAAAATGATAATGGATTTTGTTCAAGGTGTTGAGAAAGAGATTGAAGCCGACTTCAAAATGAATAATGTGCACCCATCTTTAATGCTCCATATGCCCACTGAAGAAGAGGCAAGTAAATTATATACACCAGCTGTGTCTTCGTTACATGTGTGAAAAAATTGAAGAGAATGAAGATATAGTTGTATATAAATGTTGGATACCAGAGAGAGATGTTAGACTTGTTTAAATTTGCTTTGCATCAAGTCTTCTTGTGTGTTGCACTTGTTATAAGTTTGAGTTTATAGGGCTATTATGTCGTCACATACTTAAGGTATTCATTGTGGATAATGTGGATAATATTCCAAGAGAATACATGTTAAAACGTTGGACATGAGATGCAAAATATGGGAAGGTTTTTGATGAAAATGGCCAATATATAGAAGAAGACTGTCAAGTTCATTTAACGCTCAGATACATTAGTCTTTCACATGAACCATCAGACATTGCAACCAACGGTTCTTGCTCTATTGAAGTTTATAAAGTGGCTATGCATTGGTTGAGGAGGACAAGAGAAGAGGTTGAGAAGGCAATTAAAATGCAAAACATTGAAATTTCAAATAGCAACAATGGAGAGGGATCATCACAACAAGCAATTACATCAACTGAAGTAACAATCCATGACTGTCCACTAGCAAAAATGTAAAGGAAATGGCAAAAGGAAGAGAGCATTTTGGGAGAAAAATCACAAGAAGTGGAAGTCCAAAGTTGTTGATGATGGACTTAAGGTTAGTTAATGATGGGCAGAAATTAGTTACATTGAAATGTTGCTTAATGTTCTATCATGTTTATTTATTTATTTTTATTTGAAAATGTGTTATGTGAAATAACACATTTTACTTGTGTTGTTGACCCAGGGACTTGCATTGAATGGTCAAGAACTGTTAGGGCATGCCATGAGACTAGATCTTGCCAAATGATAGTGTTTATCCACCAACCAATGGGTGAACTGTCTTTTATCTTCTTTGACAGTGATAATTTAACATCTTATTTGGCATTTCTTACATTTTTGTTGTATTTTTTGTCCATATAGGTAAGAAGATTAACTATTATTGAGGCTACTATTATTGAGAGCTTCTAATGGGCACAATGAGATGCCACGATGGAGTTGCATTGGGTAATCACTGTGTCTAAAAATCCTTCACTGGTTGTTTTGCTTCCATGCTTGAATTTTTATACAAACCTATCAGGAACTTGTTAAACTGCAAGTTTTGTTTGGGTGATAGAAGAACAACTCTGTGTTGACGTGTATAATGTTCTTAGGCTGATTGGTGCTAGATCTAAAATTTTTCTTTAGGTGAATGATTGCAAAGTCTATAACATTCTCTAGTTTTATATTTTTATTAGGAAATAAATGAATTGGATATCCTATGTACTAGTTTGGTGAGTCCAATTTTCCAGTTTCAAACATTTTGTAGTTGAGGTGATTTTGTCCTGGAAGTATATATGTAAATTTTCTTCCCTTTTCTGTTGAAATTGAATGTCTTCACTTACTAATGTAATTTATTTCATTATAATCATTTTGCATGTCACAGTCCAGCGCATTCTTATTATTGATCAAAGTAATATTTATTATAGGTGCCTAAACAAGTAATGAGAATCACTGGTGACTCGAATAGCTCACTGAAATTTAGCAAAGTAGCTCAATTTTTTGTTTAAGCATCAAGACTCAAATTAGGTTTTCTCTCTTATAGTATTAGTAAGGCATTGATATGTAATATAATGTATTCATGTTACTTTTGTAATGCAATTCACTTTGTTTTCTTTATATTTAAAGTTCTTGAAAAATATTAAATCACTTTGTGTTCTTTATTCGTTCTTTATTATTGAAAAAAAAAATTCATGCTGATTGAAAAATGAGTGCCAATAAAAGGGAAGAATGTATCAATAATTATTTTTCATTCATTTCTCTGTTTTCTCACAATTTAGTAACCTAATGATCATGATTTTTCATGAGCACACATACACAAAATACAAGGCACCAACATCAACCAATAAAAATACACCTTGGGACATCATTCAACTGAAAAACCGAGAATTGCAATATTTGCAACAATAACAGGCTCTGCAGACACATTACATTCAGGATGTGAAGAATGGTGGAAATGGTTTAATAGTAATACATCAAACACTCAACATTAACTCATCTTACAATCAACTTTATGTTCGTGCGGAGCATTTGGATGGAATACATTGAGAGATCGAACAAAGTCTCCAAAATCAATGCCTCCTTTTTGCTTGACATCAAACAAGTCAAATATTTGCATGCCAACAAAGTAAAGGTGTTAAATACATATTTAAAACAATATTTTAGGTAAAAAATAAGCATAAGAAACATGAAGTACACAATGGCAAATTAGGAAAGAAACATAAAAGTAGATTCAAAGAGTCCAGATAAGTAATACTCGGTTGGCAAAAAGATTTTCCCTTTTTCTGTTCTTAAATAGAGCAAGGTGAAATTCTTCCTGCAAAAGAAGTAAAATTCAAGGTCACAAAATAGGAAAAAGAAGAACACATTATATAGCATCCGTATTTGTTTGGACAGCATTGAGATTGAAACCCTTGAATTTGATGGAAAGAAAATGAAGAACTGAAAACATGAAAAAGATCACGGAGAAAGACTCATCAAATTCCCAACTAGTGGTGGAACTTTTATATTGAGGAATTTTTATCCAAAAGATTGGTAAAATAAGAAAAGATCACAACCATAAATGTCTAGTAGTATTTCTCGTAACCTTATTTATTAACCCATCGTCAACCACGGAACTGCTAATGCTATTGAACAGCTCAAACAATGCCTCAACTTCACTGACCTTCCGTTTCTTGGCTGCTTTAAGTGACAGGAAGAGATGTTCGGATGAGAAAAAAAAAGAGAAACAAAAGACAGACGAGAAGATGCTCACGAAGAAGAAGGGGAAAAGAAAACCTCAATTCACCTCTACCAACTCAGCCTCTTCCCTGACCTTCTGTTTCTCAGCTGCTTCAACTGAAGAGAGAGGTGTTCGGATGAAGAAAAAGGGGAAACAATAGACAGATGAGAATATGATGATGAAGAAGAATGGGAGAAGAAATTTTGAGCAATTTACTTAATTTAATTAATCATGTGGTTGTGGTGATCCCACGTCTTGGTTCCACCAAGAATCCCACGGAACTGAGTCCGTGTCATCACCACTCGAGAAGTTATGCCTAGTCGACCGTATCATCCAATGATATGTACTCAACAAAAAATAATGCCTAGTCGACCGTATCATCCAACGATTATGGACTCAGCCGAGAAAATCTATCTATTCAGCCAAGCCAGCAAGACATCACGGACTATAATGGCTGGTAGCCATCACTAACTTAGTGGATAATTTCTTTCTACCTAGCCATAACGGACTAGCTGATAAATTCTACCACATTGGCCGTGCTACCTAGCCATCACGAGTCAGCCCGGAAATTTTGAAATACCGATCGGGCTAGCCAGCTGTCACCAACTCAGTAGAGAAAATTCGCTTCACCATGTCAGAAAGCCGTCAATGATTCAGCGAAGAAATTCTGCCTCGATGGCCATGCATGCCGGCCATCGCTGATTCAACTGCGAAATTCTACATAGCTATCCATACGAGACAACCATTATTTTTTTAGACAAAAATATCTAACAAGCCGGTACTGGCAGCCAGTCATCAGTGAGTCATTTGCGAAAATTTTCCTATTTGTGGATGCCGGCAAGCTATCACGGACTATGCCAGGAAATTCTATCTGGAAGGCCAAGCCAACCCGCCATCATTGACTCAGCCAAGAAATTCTACCTCGGCGGCCATGCCATCTAACTATCACGACTCAGCTGAAAAAGTTTGAAAAATCGGCCAGGCCAACTAGCAATTAGTGACTCAGCCTTGAAACTCTTCCTCACCGGCCATGCTAGCCAACCATCAGTTACTCAGCCAAGTAATTCTTCTTAGCCTACCACGGCAGCCAACCCACACTGACTTAGCCAAGAAATTCTTACTTCACGGCCATGCCATCCAACCCTCACTAACTTAGAAAAAAAATCTTCTTAACTAGGTATGCTCCTGCACTGACTAAGCCGAGAAACTCTTTCTAGCTAGGTGTGCTTCCCATCCATCACAGACTCAATTGAGATATTCTGCCTATCCAGCCATGCCAGAAAACAATCACTGAGTCAGCGGAGAAATTCTTCCAAGCCGAGCATGCTAGCAAGCCATCACGGACTTAGTCGAGAAATTTTAGCTAGCCACCCAAACCAGCCAGCCATCAAGAACTTAGCTGAGAAATTCAACCTAGCTTACCACGTTTCATTGATTCAGCCGAGAAATTCTTCCTAGTTGGTTGTGCTAGCCCCTTATCACAGACGCAGTTGAGAAATTATGCCTAGACGCCCAAGCTGATAAGGCATCACTTACTCAACCTAGAAATTCTGCATAGCCGGTCGTGCCACCTCGCCATCATGGACTCAACCAAAAAATTCTGCCTTGCCAGCCATGACTACCAGCCATCACTGACTCAATTAAAAAATCTTGCCTTGTTAGCCGATGAAATCCACAAGCGTTTAAATCAACAAGTAATAAACCTCTCTTGCAAGCATGAAAGGATTGTGTATTCCGTGGGATTCCATAGAGCTGCTATCTACTTCCCCCTAAATGGCACTATCTAGTCTAGCAAAGATAGGTTTAAAACAGAATAAGGAAATTCAGAAAAGAGATAACTATAAATAGAGCTGTCAAAAAGGGCCTAACCCGTCGGGCCAGCCCGCTCCGTCAACAAAAATTGGCGGGTTGGTTTGGCCTTTTGTAAGCCCGTTTGGGAGCAGACCAAAATGGGTCAACCCATTTGGGATTGGGTTATGGACGGGGAAGGGCAGGGCAGGCTAGCCCGCCCCTTTAATTTACTAAATTTTTTTAAAAAAAGATTAAATGAGGATAATTGTTTTAGGTTCTTTATGTAATATCATGGTATTGATATTTCTCTTATCTATAGTTGTGCAATTCATGTGGGAACTTTTGATTTTGGTTTGGTTTGCTAAAAAATATAATCAATATATAAAATATATAATTTTTAAATGTTTTATATTTTTAGTGGGCCGGCCCACTCAACCCGCGAACCCAAGGTGGGTTGGGTCGGGTTGGCATTTTACCAACCCGCCAAATGGCGGGCTGGCCTGCCCCGTCCCGCCCAGCCAAATGGCTGGGTTTTGGCAGCCCACGGGCCGCTTTTATTTGGATCTTGAATCCCATTATACTTAAATTCCCTTTCCTTTCCAAAAATGAATCTCTATTCTTTATTGAATCTCGTTTAGATTTCAACACCGGTCCGTTTTGACAAGTCTAACTATAAACAAATGGACTAAGGCACACCTTATAAGCAAATTAAGGAAGCAATTAACAGTGAAATTGCTAGACCCCCGGGCAAGGATTCCCTCAGGATTACTAGAGCTAGAAGGATGATAAGGTTAAGGTAGCAAGGATGGTTTGGGCCAAGAGACTTCTAAAGTAAGTTAACCCTGAAATCCCTCGGTGATTATCCCCTAATCCAATGCTGGTATTGACAGGAATCTCTTCAGACCAACTCCCCCTACGATTGAATTACGCTTAGAGAAATCTCTAATTAGTGTCAAACAATATGTCTAGGTTCAAACCTAATGGTTGGAGGGGGTACCAAATACCTGAATCACTCGGTGTATTGCTACATTTTTCTGTTTCCAACAATGTTAGTCTAGTAGTATAAGGGCCCATCCCGTGGATTCAAGGACTTCCTAGGAATAAAACCATAGAATTCTCATGCAATTCAAGGCAAGTAAGCCCACATAGAAAATGAACCACAAACCAAACAACATGTATTAACAATAAATCAAAGTATCTAAACAAGTTGGTTCATCCCAAAGTTCACCAGTGCCCTATGGCCATGGGAGTCTAGCTCAACATGAATAAGAGAGAGATATCAAAATAAATAGCAAGTATGATGAAAATCATAGACAAACTCCTTTAGATGTGTTGACTAGAATGTGGTGATGGGAATCCGGTGGATCGGCGAAGATAAACTCATAGATGCTCTCTGTTGACTATGATCTTCTTCTCCCTTAGAATTGCCCATCAGATCAGCCTTCTCCAACCACCTTGAAAGCCTTGGCGATGTTGGTTGAGAAAAAGACACTTTCCTTGATGCCCTAGGAATGTAATAATAATAATAATAATAATAATAATAATAATAATAATAATAATAATAATAATAATAATAATAATAAGAAGAAGAAGAAGAAGAAGAAGAAGAAGAAGAAGAAGGAGAATGATAATCAAATAATAATAATTATAAGTAGTAATTGCTAAAAGCATCCAGCAAGTTTGCAATCTGCACAAATTGTTCCTCTAAATTTGAGTATCCCTAAAAAACCCTTCCTTTTAAATACAATGATTTTCAAACCCGCTGAGCATGTAATGGTGGTTAAGAGAGTTAATTTTGAATTTTTTGGATGAAATTATCTCTTGCCTGGGAAGTTGTGAATGCGACATGGTGTAACCATAATGCCCTTGCATGTAATGACTTTACCGCTTAGAGAGGAAGAATTTTTTTTTTTTTTAGTAATCCTGAGAGAACACCTACATTGGTGCCTGTTTTTTCCTCTCTTTGCTTCTTTGTCTTTTCCCTTTTCGCCAAGGATGTTATTGTTGGACATCTTCTATACTAGAATTTTGTTCCACCACTTGATCGCAGGAGAACTTTCACTCAACTCTTTGGCAGTTCATTAGTTTGCACTCTAAGGTATTGAGGCAAGGTGGACGCCGTTGAAGAAGTTCTGCAATTTTGTTATGTTTTTACATTCTGTGGTTTTCTTAGCTGTTTGATTTTTAAAGGAGTCAGCTAGAAAGAGAGATTTTTTGGTTTTATGGTGTGATTATTAGATGATATTATAGTTTGTAGGGAGATTTTTCTGCTAAGGTTTTATTTTTCAATTATTCTCTGTGTACACGATCGAAAACAATAATGTTGTGTTGAAGAAGATTATTTTGATTGTTATGGAATCTCACATGTGTCTTCATGGTGCTGTCTAATGTGCATAATGTATGTTTCCCCTTTAATTTGATATGGTTGCATTATGTGTGTTTGCTACCTGTGTCGTATTTAATAGTATTAGTTCAATAAATGAGTTTTTCGTTTAATAACATAGCTTACCGTTTAAGATGATTGAATACTGCTTTATGTATTGCTATTCTTGTAGACTTGTGCTTATTTTAAATACAAACATAAACATTTTAAGTGGAAACTGGGTTAATTAAGCGAAAACCCGAAATCTTAAGCGCTTAATATATATCTTAGGCGCAAATCATACAAATTAAGCATAAAGAGATTTTAGTAAGTGAAAAAACTGTTATGCATTATGAGAGTTTTTTCTTTCGCTAATAATATATTGTTCACTTTGTTATCTATATAGTATTATATATAACATTGAATTGTCCTCAATTAACTAAAACTAAAAATAAAACCCTAATGAATCATTATATTTGTCTTTTATTATTATTATTTAAGGGTTAATATATTTTAATAATAATTTCTGGTTCTTTCTCAATTAGTAATATAAAATAGCTTTTTGTTTTACAAAATTGATTTTTCCTTGAATCATTTGTAAATGAAAAAAAATACTCATGTAAGTATTTTTATAATGTTCAGGAGGTTATGGAACTCTTGAAGAGCTTTTTTAAGTGATTAGTTGGGCACAATTAGGCATACATAATAAATCGGTAATTTGATCTCAATGCTCTATATACAAGCATGAAATTATAAAAAGAAGATAAATAACTTACACTTTATTCCAGATTGGTTTGCTTAATGTTGATAGATACTATAACTCGCTACTTTCATTCATCGACAAAGTTATATAAGAAGGGTTCATCAACCCAGCTGCACGACAGATCATCATCTCTTCTTCAAATGCAAAAGAACTGATTGAGAAACTCAAAGTAATAATTATAAAATTTTGAATACTATTTACAAAATATTCCATTTCAATCATTATTATTGATTATTTGAAATTATGATTAGAGGAATATTCCCAACATCATGAACAAGTTGCAACAAAACTAAATTAGGAGCATAAGGACCCTACACAATACCATTTCAAGGACAACATTTCTCTTAAATAACAAAGAAATCTAGATAAATTAGATTTGGCTCATTACATGTAATGCTTAAATCAAATATATATATTAAGGATATATATATATATATATAAATCTACTTATAATATTTATTGCATTATAACTTACCTATCAATTCATCAAAAGAAAGACAATGCAAAAATGTTAATCTGTAGGTATTCTATCAAAATAGATAAAACTAGTATATATTGCATATATATATACATATATGAATTACAAAATTTAATTTCCTAAATAAAATAACTAAACCGTTATATGAAATATATATTTTAAAAGAAAATTAATTTTCTAAAGAAAATAAGTAAACCACAAATCTATCTTTTTCTAAAGAAATACTTAATCAGATAACATATTCCAATAATATATTTCACAATCCTTCACATCTTACAAATATACTTCTCATACTGAATATGATTTTAAAAAAATTACATTAACAATTTTTTTTCTCAAAATTGATACTATCTTTGCAATATTTTGTTTTGAATAGATTCAACCCGCAATGTTAGCATGGGTCTTTAACCTAGTAGCAATTAATTAAAGGCTATAATAAAGAAGAAAGAGCTACTAGAGCAAGTAGGGGTGAGTGCAGCAGACTGCTTTGCTTAAACTGAATTGGAGGCTAGGGGACCAGGTTGGAATGACTTAAAGCTCTCGAATATGTCTTTTTCCTGACGTACTAGACTGACACATCTTATATATGAATGAAGTTTAATATAAAGAAAGCACCATGAGGGGAAAAAGGGGTCCAATCTGCATTATTGAGTAACAATACACTCTCTCGTCGAAAAGGTCAGTCTTTGGTTAATCTAGAAACTCTTGGATATTACTACTTGAATCAAGGAAAGGGACCCAATAGATTTGAAGACTATGTGATGAAATTAATTGGTGATTTGCACATGGATTAGTTACATAATTAATGATGAATGTTTGTAATCAGGAGAGTAAGGAATCAGGGAGGTTGTTAATGTTTTGGAAATTGTCCTGGCATGGAACATGTTTGTTGAAATGCTAGGTCACAAGTTTGTTTCAATTCAGTTACAATTCTATAATGACTTGCTTTAAAAGAAATCACGAATGAGAGAATGGCATCTTTTGGCCAAATTATTCTCTATTCCCTTCTCGAATCTCCTTCCTTTTCCTCTATTTTCTTCTTCTTCTTTTCCTTCCCTACTTTCTTTCCTTGATCTACTGAATTTCCTGCAACATTAAACGTCAATACAACAAGAATTTGTGTTGGTTTAGGTGTTGTTTTCGTATGATATTTGTTTGTATTTTGAAGTTTGAATTGTAGGGTTTCATTGCATTGAAGCGAAATGAAGCTGCTGGTGTACTCTCAGAAGCAGCAATGTTTTTAATTCTCATAGACATCCAACTATAGAGGAGCCATGGTTATTAATTTGAGAGAACAAGTCTGAACTATTATTGTATTGTTGATTATTTACCATCATCAATGTTAAGTTTCTAACTAGATGTATATGAGTGTATCCATGGAAAAGGAAAATTTAATTTCATGTGAATCATTTCTTTATCATGTTAATTGGGTAACCTGTATTATATCATTTATATTTATCTTCTTGTTAGCTATATTAATGTTTTGGGAGATTTGGAAGTATGTACCAACATCAGACTTCCTAGGCTTTAGTGATGTTTCACTAACTTGAAAACTGCTTGCTAGGTACTTGTTTACTTTTGCAACATTTTTATTTTTTCTCATCATTTTATGTCTTATTATTTTTGTGGAAAAAGAGCAACCACTCGTAAGGATCTTCAGAAGCTGAGTTACACCTTGAGCTATTCAAATGGTACGCAGAAAAATTACAGCAAGAACAATAGCCAACAAGTCTTTTAATTTCATTAAACTTAACCAAAAGAACATCTAAAACCAATGAAGTTTAGTACAAAACAGAGTAAAGTTCTACAATGTGTAAGTACGTCTGCATTTCCTGATCTTAAAAGGAAAGAAGAACAAATTTGTTTTAGAACTTTCAGGCTCTTTACATTTTTTACATTTACAAGATTTGGGTAGAATTCCTATCTGCCCAGCATATAAAATGAGATAGGAATTCTAGATCCATAAATAAGCATTCGCTGGAGCTTATGAAGTCAGAGTGCATCAAAGTTTTTAGACTAATGGTACTTATTTCTGTGGTAGAATTCAAATCTGAACAAAAAAAACTTATTGTTAGGAAAAAACATTTAGACATAAAATGTACACCATATGCTCAATCGCAGGTACAATACATTTTGGCTTACCATCCTCGAATAATTGATGAGAAAATTTCATATTGAGCCTGAGCTGTGACACAACAAAAATGTTGCAAAAGTTTGTGGCAGATTCCATGTGAGTTGTCGCTATGTCTGGTCCCCTTAAAATCCTAATACAATTAAATTATGTGAAAGAAGGTGCCCACTTAGGGATGTTTCACAAATATAATTGTGATTATGGTAGGCAGAAAATTTAAACACTAAGTCATTTGATTTTCAAAAATTAAACCATAAAGCAATTTCATGAAGTAACACATGAGTTCCCAGGAAGCAACCTATACAACCAATTCAAACCTTGAAACTTGAATTGCCAAGTATCGATTCACTACTCGTTGTTGATCATGTAAAACCAAATTTGAAAGGCAAAAGGGGGTAGGAAAAATAAAAATAAAAAAACCTCCTGATTCAACTAAACGATGAACAACCCATAACCAAATTCTTTATCCCAGATTTAATCACATATCTAACAATTGCAACATCAGTGCTCTCTCCTTCCCACAAAGACTCCAGAATAAAAATCAAATTGAATGTCAATTTCATATCACACCACAGTTGTAATAAACTGAATACAGCTTACAGAAATCATTTAAAGCTTGCTATAGTGTTGCAGAACATCATTTAAACTCTGTAAGATGATGTAGATCCACATGTTCACCTGCTGCATTATGAAATTAGTACGATAACTAAAAACAATTATAAGATATGGATGAAATCACATGCTTTAATTAATACCCAAACAAGTGAAAGAACTACTAAAACAAAAATCCCAAAGTGAAAGAGAACTTGAAATGTGAACAGAAATGTGCACCTTAAAATATTTGGGTTCACCTGAAGTAGAACTTGATGCACTTGTGTTATTATAAGTAGGCATACTCACTACATGTGGAAGAGAATTTGAATTCACCTAAGAAGAAGAAGACATGATTCAAATATTTTATGCAATAACATTAAATGACATAACAAATATAAATTAAATAACATGACATTACCACACTTTCTTGAGTACAAATTTCAACTTGTGTGTTGTCTTGAGCTTGCAGTTGACCTTTCATTTGAGTTTTCTAAAAGCAATAACATTAGTTTTAGATTACAAACATAATATCATGAAATAAAAACAGAGTGATGTAAAATATAGGTACCTTTTTTTTTATTTCTACTCATTATTTCTTCAACTTTTGACTTTTTTCTCTCTGATGGTGGCCGGCCTTTACTACGCACCTTTAGAGTTAAAAACTTTGTGGTTGAAAATTTTTCTTGAGCGTGCTCAGGATCTTCCTCCAATATCATTGGTAAAATAAATTGACTTGAATGACTTTGCCAACCATGTGCATTATCCATGAGCTACTCCATTGTGTTGTCCACACATTTCATTAAGAAATTATATTTTTCATTGGATTCAACTCCAATTTCAGCAGCTTTAGAGAAATGAGCACATAATTTATTGTATCGGACTTTTTACATAAGTATTTGGTGTTTAACATCCTTTCTCCAACGGGTCAAAATATAATGAGATGGGATCTCCATCACATTATTCTCAACAAGAACTTTGCAAATATGTCTGCAAATAACACCTCTAAACTCAAATAAATGGCATGAACATTTGATGTCAAATTCAAGACCATTTTGTTGGACATTAAACACCACTTCCTTTCTGAGTACGCCTTCCTTTCCTCTGAGGATGTTTGTCACTTGAAATGTGCATATTGGCCCATCTGAGTTGATAAATGCAAGATTATAATATATCATTCCTCTTAACTCATCTTGGAACAGCTTAAAAATTTCATTTGTGTATGCTTGTTGTAGTTGCTTCTCAAAATGGCAATCAGTTAACGTCGGAAAATTGGAGTTGAAAGAAGAAAAATCAGCTTTATTTTCCTTCTAAATTTTACTTTTCAATGCATTATCATATTGCCCCACAAATTGTTTTAGGGATAAATCAGCTTTATTTTCCTTCTAAATTTTACTTTTCAATGCATTATCATATTGCTCCACAAATTGTTTTAGGGATGTTGTTGGACCGACATAGCCATCAAAAAAAGTAATTATGCTTTCACTCCTTTGAGTAGTAGACATTCCAGCCCAAAAAACTTCTTTAACATATATAGGAGCCCAACGATGACGAGCTATGTATAAAAAATTCAACTATCCCTTTTTTTCAAGGTTATAGTCCTCGGTCATCTTCAGCCAATCGTTTTCAAATTCTTGAATATTCATTGACTCATAAACAATACTCTTCAAAATCTTCTTCACTGTTTTGTAATGAACTAGTCCACCAAGCTTCTCTGGAATCTTTTTCATAATATGCCAAAGGCAAAGACGGTGATGAGAATTTAGGAAGACGGTCCTAACTGCACCTTGAATAGCCATGCACTGATAAGTAATTATAGCATTAGGGGACTTGCCTGACATGCATTCCAACCAAGTTCTGAACAACCAAATGTAGGTTTCTGTATCTTCCCTTGACAGTAGACCTCATCCAAACAATACGGTTTGTCCATGATGATTTACCCCAACAAACGGAGCAAACGGCATATCATACTTATTTGTTAAGTATGTTGTGTCGAAAGATATGACATCACCAAAAGCTTCATAAGCTGCTATAGATCTTGCATCTGCCCTGAATACATTTCTTAGTCGGCCTTCCTCATAATCAATCAAATGGAAAAAATTTACATTTCTCCTTTGCATGCGAGAAAAATAATTCCCAAGTGCTTCAGCATCTCCAACTCCAAGTCTGAATTGTCTTGCCCTTGCAATGTAATTTCGACAATCTTTTTCAGTATATGTCAAGTTTTCATATCCACCATTTTCAACAGATAAGGAATGAAAGTTCTTGCTCAAACCTATACCTGTTTGGTCATTTAGTTCAAGCCTCCTTTTGACATATGTATCCATTTTTTTGTTGCATTTTTGAAAATGAGATTTTTGTGGACTCAGTGCATGATTATGCTCAAAATGGATACGGGATATCGTAAAATACCCATCGTTATCAACAATGACATTAACCCTAGCTTGACAGTTTGTTTTGGTAGATATCCTAGGTTTAAAAGAATCTTTTGCAGTAGATGTTCTTTTCCCACCTCATACACATGCAAGTGTGTAATATTTTAATTTTCCATCATCTCCTGATTTTGTAGTTCTTTTTATAATACCAAACCCTTCTTGTTGTGCATACTTAAACATAGAAATCATAGACTTCTTCTTCAGAATTGAAAACTATACCCGCCTTTGGAGTAATTCTTTCACATATTGAATCTTCCACAACCACCATTTTTTCTTTATCTTTGTTTAACATTTTCAAACTAAAAAACCCAGCTTCTATCTCATTTTGCCTCTTTTCAGAAAACCCAATTTCTACTTCTGCCATTTGGTTTAATAGCATCAACTTGTATCAATTAATATTAGTTTAGATATAAAGAATTAAATTATAACATAATGCACTATCATGAGAGAAAAAAAAGATGAAGCATTACAAACAAGCTACAATCCTCTTTTCATCAAATAAAATAAAATGAGGATGAATTTGTGAAATGCAAAAATACATTACAAATAAGATTCACCTAGAATCCTATTTTCATCAATTTATATGTATATAAATTCTAAATAACTTTTATTGATTGTATTTTCATATAGAATAAACATTAAACGTGACAAAGTAACTTATTCCATGTCACAAAAATTATTATGTCTGGATAGAAAACATGAATGATATAAAACATTTACTAAAAGAGAACTAACCTGATCAACAATAATTCAAAAGAAAGACAAACGATATGCATAACAACATGCAATTCTAATACTCAGTTGGTGGGAAAAAAATATATTCACAAAAGCAAACATAGAGAGATTATCATTGTTCATATATATATATAGCCAGCTTGATAATTTTCTAATATTTTGATATAATATGACCATGATGGATGCATGAACTTAACTAGGTGGCTTTTTGACATTTGAGAAACAACTCTTACATTAAAACCCAACCACTTGAAAATGAAAACCAATATTTAATTATCATGATTTACTTGAGTATAAAATGAATTCAGTAAGAAAGATCCATATTTTTTCCCACAAGATTCAAATTAATACCAGAAGAAATCCTAATCCATGAAAATCAACAAAGTTTCTTATCAGAACCATGGATAATGAGGCAGTGAAGAACCAAAGAGAAAATGAGTGAATACCATGGAGAATGAGAGAGCTGATTGATGCTTGGAAGTGGGAACCGCCTGAATGACTTTTCTCTTCTATGCCGCTTTGAGGATCGTCGGAAGTCGCCGATCTCAAATAGCCAGAAATCTTTTCGTTCTCCCAGTTCTTAGAAGCTTATACACAAACACAAGCTCCATCAATAGGGGAAAGAACAAGAGAACTAGAGAGAGAGAGAGAGAGAGAGAGAGAGAGTACCACTGTTGATAGATCTTGTGTTTGTTACTGTGGGAGAGAAAACAAGGTTGCCGGAAGTCTCCGGAAGTCGCCGGCCCAGATAGTCATTGTCTTTCTGGAGAGTAGAGTGATACTCGAAGACGCCGTGGGCGAGGGTGTAGTTGTCACCACAAGGGCAAGAACCGTCGCGGCGGAAGTCAGGGCAGGGGTACCGGAGTAGGTAAAACGGCGGGGATCATGGCGGCGAGCTTTGGGAAGTGAGGTGACACAAGAAACACTGAGGTGAAGAGGAAGAAAACATGAGAGAAAGGAGATGGAGATGGGAGCAAGGGGATGAAGACTCACGATGAGGTTTGACCAACTTTTTTTTTTTACATTGAAGTGAAAGAAATGAGCTGATGAGGAGAGAGAATAGAAGGTCACGTGGCCATATACTTCATTCGGGAGCTGAAGTCGGGATGTATAGCTTTACTCATTGAGAAAAGGTTGAACACATTTGATTTGTAACTTTTCTTTGTGGGTATTTTTCGTATTCCACAAGGATAAATAATTAGAAAGCGTGGTTCGACAACCCGTGACATTGATCTCTAGTAATTGCTGATGCACAATAAGGCAAAGATGTTACTTATTACTTTAATAAGTTTAATACCAAAAAAAAGCAACTATTCTCTTATTATAATTTCTAATTTCACTCTGCTTGCATTAAACTTATTATTATTATTATTATTATTATTATTATTATTATTATTATTATTATTATTATTATTATTATTATTAGTTTATGTTTATGTTTATGTTTATGTTTATTATGGTTGTTAATATTATTATTTTTTAAGTTGTAATTATTATTATTTTTATTATTCATCAGCATTATTTTATTATTATTATGTTTATTATATTATTATTTATTTATTCTTCTTCTTCTACCTGTTATTATTATTTATTTATTTATTTATTTATTTTTCATTATTATTATTATTCGTATTATTATTAGTACTATAATCATTATTTATTCTTATTATTATTGTTATTATTCCTCATTATTATTATTATTATTATTATTACTATTATTACTATTATTACTATTATTATTATTATTATTATTCGTATTATTATTATTAGTACTATAATCATTATTTATTCTTATTATTATTATTTATTATTTATTCTCATTACTTTACTTTTATTATTTTTATTATTTTTATTCTTATTTTATAATTTATTATTATTATTACTATTACAATTTATTTGTTATTCTTATTCATCTTCTTAGTTTTTTTCTTATTATTTATTTATGTATTTATTTATTTATTTGTATTCTTACTCATCGTCTTCTTTGTTTTCTTCTATTTCTTAAACTCCTTAATTATTTTATTTATTTTTTATTATTATTATTATTATTATTATTATTATTATTAATTTGTTATTCTTCTTCTTCTTCTCCTTGTTTTTCTTCTGCTTCTTCAACTCCTTAATTATTCTTATTTATTTTTTATTATTTTTATTTTTATTATTATTAATTCTTTTTTCTTCTTCTTCTCTTATTATTATTATTATTATTATTATTATTATTATTATTATTATTAATATTATTATTAGTTTATGTTTATTAATTCCCCACATGCCATTCTTAGTTGGTGGAGCGATTTGTCTGCTTAATTCCAATAACGAACGAGACCTCATACTGCTCATTAAATTAATTATAGTTTGTTTGATGTACCTACTAATTATTATGTTTAAGTTGTTATTATTATTTGTTATAATAATTTTAATATTGTAAAATTATAGTATGGCATCTTTTCATGTCATATAGTTGTTGTAGTAGTTAGTAAACACCTCTTCATGTAAATAGGAAGTTAGGGAAGTTATGTTGCATCTCTTTGTGCAATAAAGAAGTTCCATGTAGTTAGAAGACATCCTTTTGTGTAATAAAAAGAAGTTAAATAGTTATCATGCATCTTTTCATGTTTCAGGGGTAGTTAGAACTTCCAAATTTGAATTTATTTAAGAACACCTAAGTCTTGGATGGATGATATAGAAGATAGAATATTTTGGAAGAATTCTCTCTAAGTGCAATAACAAGCGATTCTTCATTCTCTAAGGCTTACTTTGTTGTGTGTACAACATAATAAGGGTATTCTTTGTATCTTAAAGGCTTAGCATTCACCCTTGGCACACAAAATAAGGGGCTAATTCTCCTTTAGGAAAGTGTTTCACGCCTAGAATCCAAAGTGTGTACTTTCATTGTTGAGTGTTGATAAAACCCTTCAAAGTTTTCAATAGCCACAAAAACCTAAATCCAACAATCTAAAGGAGAATTAATATTCCAAAAAATGGCATCAACATTGAAGAGTTTAGTCACCGATTTCGTGAAGCTTGAAAGGTTTGATGGAGGAAACTTCTTACGTTAGCAAAAGTGGGTTCACTTCCTCTTAGTTTCTCTTCAAATCACATATGTCCTCAACACTCCAAAGCCTCAAGAGTGATGAAACAATTGCCGACCAAAGGAGAGGTCAAAAATGACAAATGGATGATGAAATTTGCCGTGGTCATATCCTCAATGCTATGTCAGATTCTTTATTTGACATTTATTATGGAGAGAAGACGGCGAAGGATATATGGGAAAAGCTTAAGACAAAATACATGACGAAGGATGCTACAAGTAAGAAATTCCTTGTCTCTCGCTTTAATAATTTCAAAATGAATGATGAAAGGCCAGTTATGGAGAAATTTAATGAGTTAGAAAGAATTTTAAATCATTTTAAGTTACATGAGTTAAACATGGATGAGACAATTATAGTCTCGTCAATCATTGATAAACTTCCCCTTTCTTGGATGGATTTTAAAAGGTGTCTAAAACATAAAAAGGAAGACATTTCTCTTGATGAATTGGCTAAGTCTCTTCGAATTGAAGAAGATTTAGGAACCCTCAAACAAGGTTCATATGGTGGAAGAGAAACTCTTCAAAGTATTCATGGTGGTAAGCAACAGAAAAGAATAAAAAGAAGCAAGAAAAAGCATGTTACTTTTGTAATAAACCAGGCCATTTCAATAGGGATTGCCGATTTTTTCAAGAAGTCAAAAGAAAAAACACAAAGTGGTGGAGAAAGGCAATCTAGTTGCAGTTATCACTGAGATCAATATGATTGATGAAGAATATGTTTGGTGGGTGGACTCCGGAACTACAAAGCATGTGTGCAAAGATAAAATGTACTTGGTATAGGTAGTGTGGAACTTATGTTCACATCGGGCAAGAAATTAACTCTAACCAATGTGTACTATGTGCCAGAAGTAAAGAAAAATCTTGTATCTTGTGGGTTACTTAATAAGTTTGGGTTCAAACTTGTATTTGAGGGAGATAACTTTATTCTCTCAAAAGGGGGACTATTTGTTGGGAAAGGTTATCTTTGTAATGGAATGTTCAAGTTGAATATGTTCAAGTTGAATATCAATAAAGATCAAGTTTCTTCTTATATGCTTAAGTGAAATGAATTTCTATGGCATAATAGACTTGGACATGTACACTTCAAAAGGATGCATGAAATGGTAAAATTAAATTTAATTCCATTTGTCGAAAAATGTAACAAAAAATGTGACACTTGTATGTTAACGAAGATCACAAGAAATTCTTTTCCTAATATTGAAAGGAACACAAACATATTGGAACTTATTCATAGTGATATAGGAGATCTACATAATTCACCAACACAAGGTGATAAGAAGTATTATATTACTTTCATTGATGCCTATAATTGATATTGCTATGTATTCTTATTGAGTTCTAAGGATGAAGCTTTAGAAAAATTTAGAATTTATAAATCTGAAGTGGAGCTTCATTTTGAGACCTTTATCAAGCGATTAAGGTCTGATAGGGGTGGTGAATACTATGATCCTTAGTATTTTGAATCCACTGGTATTATTCATGAAATAACCGCTCCATATATACCACAACAAAATGGTTTAGCGGAAAGAAAAAACCGGGTTTTAATTGAAATGGTTAATTCGATGATAACAAAGGCCGGTTTAAGTTATGGCTACTGGGGTGAAGCAATACGCACGGCTCGACATATACTTAATCGTGTTCCTAGCGAACAGAACAAGATTACCCCATATGAACTTTGTAACAAAAGAAAGCCAAACCTTAACTATCTTAGAGTTTGGGGATGTAGAGCTATTGTAAAAATTCCAGAATCTAAAAGGAAAAAGTTAGCCACAAAGGGACTTGAGTGTATATTTTTGGGTTATGCACACAATAGCAAAGCGTATAGGTTCATGGTTATTGAACCGAAGGACTTTATTTCAGTAAACACAATCATCGAATCAAGAGATGCTATTTTTAATGAAAATAGGTTCCAATCTATTCCAAAAGTTAGAAATAATACCCTTAGTGGATCAAAATAGTGGCCAAATGATATTAGATAATAAGCAAAATGATAATGAAACTGTTGAGCTTCGAAGAAGCAAGAGACAAAGAAAAGTAAATAGATTTGGTAATGACTACTTTATGTATTTAGTAGAAGGGACTAGAGAAGAAATTAATAGTCAAATATCTTATTGCTTCAACTTGGAAGCGGATCCGAAAACTTTAGATGAGGCTATAAAGTCTCATGATGCTTTATTCTGGAAAAAGGCCATTAATGATGAAATGAACTCTATCATGGGTAATAATACTTGGATATTAGTTGATCTTCCACCGGGATCTAAAACTATTGGATGTAAATGGATTTTCAAAAGGAAAATGAAGGCGAATGGAACAATAGATAAATTCAAGGCAAGATTAGTAGCTAAAGGCTTTACACAAAAGCATGGTATTGATTATTTTGATACTTACTCACCGGTTGCTAGAATAGTTACTATAAGAATACTCATTGCTCTTGCATCAATTCATAATCTTTGGATGTCAAGACAACTTTCTTAAATGGTGAACTAGACGAAGAGGTATATATGGAACAACCAGAAGGGTTTGTTCTACACAATCAAGAAAAGAAAGTATGCAAACTAATTAGGTCTTTGTATGGACTTAAGCAAGCACCAAAACAATGGCATTAAAAATTTGATGAGGTTGTTGTTGCTAATGGATATAAGATTAATGAATCGGATAAATGTGTCTATAGCAAGTTCAATGGTGACCAAGGTGTCATTATTTGCTTATATGTGGATGACATGTTAATTTTTGGTACTGATTTGAAACAAGTTGAGGATACCAAAGTATTTTTATCAAAAAACTTTAAAATGTCTGATATGGGAGACACAAATGTCATCCTCGATATAAAGATCGTAAGAGATCAAGAAGGTATTACACTTTCTCAATCCCATTACATTGAAAAAGTGCTTAAAAAATTTAATCATCATGATTGTGTGCCAACCTCTACTCCGTTTAATCCTATCATGAAGTTGACAAATAACATTAGTGATTCAATTTCACAATTGAAGTATGCTAGGATGGATGCTTGATGTATGCAATGACATGCACTAGACCAGATATTGCTTTTGCAGTAGGAAAACTAAGTCGATACACTAGTAATCCAAGTCACATGCATTGGCATGGAGTGAGAAGAATTCTCAAGTATTTATTAAAGAAGACCATTGATTATGGCATTAACTATTGCAGATATCCTTTTGTTTTAGAAGGGTATACGGACACTAGTTGGATTGCTAATAATGAAGACCATTCCTCGACTAGTGGATGGATTTTTATGTCTGGAGGTGGTGTGGTTTCTTGGGGATCAAAGAAACAAACTTGTATTACGGACTCCACCATGGCCGTAGAATTTGTGGCTTTAGCATCCGCTAGTAAAGAAGTGGAATGGTTGAGAGATTAATGTTTGATATCCCATTAGTTACTAAACTAATTGCACCGGTCTATATCCACTGTGATAGTGAGGCTACTTTGGTTAAAGCATATAGTCAAGTATATAATGGAAAATCAAGGCATATTGGTATTAGGCATTGTTATGTTAGAGATTTGATCTCTAGAGGTATAATTGCAATAAATTTTGTACGTTCAGGTCAAAATTTAGAAAATCCTTTGACAAAGGATTACAAAGGGACTTGATTGAAAGAACTTCGAAAGGGATGGAACTCAAGTCCATTCATTCTCATCACCAATGAGAGAACCTCAACTCAACGCTTGGTATAACATTAAGTCTTGAGTTCAAAAAGTCGAAGTATCTTATAAGAAGTGATGGAAGCACTATGATAATATTAATTCATCCCAAGAGGGAAATAGTGCTTGGAACTCGCTATGACAATTAGGGTGAGCAAAAGCTCTTAATAGGCCTATAGAGAAACTTTTGTTGTGAGTACCAAATGGCGAGTTGCTCTTGATAGGTTCTACCTATATGAGTGTGAAGTGGTGCGGCTTCAAGGGGTTAGGGACTTGACTCCGAAGCACTCATGAAGATACAGGACACATGGCCTTCACATGTCTACCCTATATCAAGAAAGGAAGAATTGAAAATGATTGCGTGGAAATTTCATTCCTCACTCCATATAGATGTATGGTTCAAAGACTTGTCTACCATCTCGTTCGTTGTGTTGTAATGACTTCCGCTATGTAATGGTTCAAGGTGCAAACCACCGTTATTTATGTAATCTATTTTCTTTGTTTGGTTTGTTGCACTTACCTTTTCAATATTAAAATTGGCGGGGGATTGTTATAATAATTTTAATGTTGTAAAATTATAATATGACATTTTTTTTCATGTCATATAGTTGTTGTAGTAGTTAGTAAACACCTCTTCATGTAAATAGGAAGTTGGGGAAGTTATGTTGCATCTCTTTGTGCAATAAAGAAGTTCCATGTAGTTAGAAGACATCATTTGTGTAATAAAAAGGAGTTAAATAGTTATCATGCATCTTTTCATGTTTAAGGGGTAGTTAGAATTTCCAAATTTGAATTTATTTAAGAACACTTAAGTGTTGCATGGAAGATATAGAAGATATAATATTTTGGAAGACTTCTCTCGAAGTGCAACAACAAGCAATTCTTCATTCTCTAAGGCTTACTTTGTTGTGTGTGCAACATAGTAAAGTGATTCTTTGTATCTTGAAAGGCTTAGCATTTACCCTTGGCACACAAAATAAGGGGCTAATTCTCCTTTAGGAAAGTGTTTCACGCCTAGATCCAAAGTGTGTACTTTCATTGTTGAGTGTTGATAAAACCCTTCAAAGTTTTCAATAGCCACAAAAACCTAAATCCAACATAATTTTTATTATTCATCATCATTATTTATTATTATTATGTTTATTATGTTTATATTTATTATTATTGTGGGCTCCTTTCTTTTCACCCGGCCTTTAAATAGGATATGACCAGTTAAAAAGCATGGATCACAAATCAAATTTTAATTTTTTTTTTATATTTTGGATGATTGCGGATTCATGACTTCTATTAGGGGCAAGCCCTTAATATTAATTACCCCAGACAATGTCATGGGCACCTCTGATTAAGAAAATAAGTGTGAATGAGAAACAACTAAGAAAACTTAACAATTTTTTTATTAATTTCAAAAATATGCATATGAACACATGATCATAGGCGAGACTATAAAAGTAAGAGAGCTATTTTCTAAGAGATCTTGACAAGAGTTTTTTTTTTTTAAAAGAGAGCTATTTTTATCATGCTCTTCAAACTCTCTCTCTCTCTCTCTCTCTCTCTCTCTCTCTCTCTCTCTTTTTGCTTAGCTGGTGCTCTTAGCTCCTTAACTGAAAGTATGCCGGAAGATCCTTTTAGCTCCGTGAATGTGGCCCTCCTCGATTTCTTCTTTCCTTTACGTGGGTTTGTGTCTTGACACATCACTTAGTTCTGAAGATGCGGCCATTCTACATTTATGAATTGCCTACTTGGTCATTTTTTGCTTCTTTTATCGCTGAAGACTTTGGTCCCTTGTTAAAATCTTCAGCTTCTTGACTTGTGAAACTCCTTACGTCTTTGACTTCTTGGAGCCTCAAACTTCAGAGTTGCATTTGTCATTTACATCATTTAGGTCTTAACTCTTTAATGCTTTTGAGCCTTGACCATTAGATCTTTAAGTTGTGATGCTCAACATGGTTAGGTCATTAACTTGATAATTTTGACTGGCTTTTCAAAATGGATCTCAACCTATAATTATGTACTTCTTTTCCATTAGTTAAGTTAACAATTGAGTTCTCTAATTCATTTTCGCGAAAGAGACCTCACAATGGGATTCAAGAAAATCTTCGTTAACACTCTCTTTTTTTTTCTTTTTTCTTTTTTTTTTGAGTATCGACGAGAGATATTTTTTTTATGAAATTTTCTTTTTTTTCTTTCAATTTTTTTTTTACTCTTCCTTTCACTTCAAGAAATTTTTAATCTTCTTTTCATTCCACCTTTTTTCTTTTACTCCGATGAGTGTCAAAAGACATCAAAGTAAGCTTGAAGAGAGATTTTTTTTTTAATGAAAATTGTTCTTTATCCCAAGAGTACTATCTAAACCTCAAGGTGGAGTTAGAGGATTTGATTTTTTTTTTTTATGAAAAATTTCTCTTTACCTGAAGAGTGTCAAGACTTCAAGGTGGAATTAGAGAATTTATGAAAATTTCTCGTTACCCCAAGAAAGTCAAGAGTTCAAGGTGGAATTAGAGGATTCGTGAAAACTTTCTCGTTATCCCAAGAAAGTCAAGATTTCAAGGTGGAATTAGAGAATTTGAGAAAATTTTCTCGTTATCCCAAGAAAGTCAAAACTTCAAGGTGGAATTAGAGAATTTGTGAAAAAAATATTCTCATTACCCCAAGAAAGTCAAGACTTCGAGGTGGAATTAGAGAATTTATAAAAAATTCCTTGTTACCCCAAGAAAGTCAAGACTTCAAGGTGGAATTAGAGAATTTGTGAAAAAAAAATTCTCATTACCCCAAGAAAGTCAAGACGGAATTAGAGAATTTATAAAAAAATTCTCGTTACCCCAAAAAAGTCAAGACTTCAAGGTGGAATTAGAGAATTTTTGAAAATTTCTCGTTAACTCAAGAAAGTCAAAACTTCAAGGTTGAATTAGAGAATTTTCATAAGATTTTTCTACATGAGGCCATGCAAAGAAAATTACCAAAATACCCTTAATAAATTCATCCATCACTCATTTTTATATCTTCTTTTTTTTACCACTCTTTTTTTCCTTTCTTTTTTTTACTCATTCTTCATTCATTTTTCCATCTTTCTTCATTTTTTTCCTCTTCCTTCCTTTTTCCCCATTTTTACTCACCTTTCATCAGTTCTTCCTCTCTCTTTTTTCTTCATTTTTTTTCTTCTCTCTTTTTTTACTCTTCATTTTTTTCATCTTCATTTTTTACCAAAAATGCCCTTCACCAATAAGCTCCTCCCCCATATCTCATTTCCATAACAAAATATCATTGTTCTCTTAAAAAAAAGGCAAACATGGAAACATAGCAAAATAAGATACATGGCCTAAACTGATTTTGAAACGAGCATGGCTTGAGTTTGTAAATGATGATAATAATAATAATAAAAACTTTGAGCCAATCAATCCTTCAACGTGAGCAATGAACAAACTCAAAGGACACTTCCAAGCTCATTGCCATCCAAGCTTTCACCAGCTCCTTCATCAATACCATTAATGTCAGCAACCACATAATGAACTTCAGAATCACTGCCCAGGCTTCCCAGTCCATAATGCATGTCATCAAAGTCGGCAGAAGGAAGTGGGAAACAACCTAAGCTTCTGTGAACTATCACCACCAAGAACACTGCATCTCGTTAGTAGTGTGTCTGTCCATGCCACCAATTCTAAACTGAAATGTCTTAAAAGGAAGTTTGCATTGGCCCTCCACCAAAGGAAAAGTTCCTAAATATCTCATCTTTATCAAAATCAGCCTCATAAAATCCATTATATCCATTATAGTAATTCCTAATAGCAGGTTTGATAACACCATAATTTAGCTCCTCTGACCCCACAAGATCATCTCTTTTCCTGGTTTCTTCATTGTTGAGATATTAGAAAGCCTTAGAAACAACTTTAAATGTTTCATTTGAGCCAGATGAATTTTTTTTTTTAATTTTTTGGATGAACCTTTAGAGATATCTTCTTATGAGCTTTGCGGGCATCTTCAACTATGCAACTCCTCTCTAAATCCAAGATCTTGTAGAAATCCTTGTGTTATTTTTATATCTCCCTCATAATGGAAATATGCTCCTCTGTAAAGACCCTAGAAAACCCATTTGTAGACCCATTCAAAGAAACCCTAGTCCCAGCAGTCGTAGACGAGGACGCGGTTGAAGCAACACCAGCGTCCGGGTGGGCAGCCTCTTCTACCGAGGGAGTATCAGATGGATTGTCATCATTAGAAGAAGATGAGTGATTTTGAGATGCTCAACTAGGATACAAGTGGAGATGAGAGAGGATCCGGATCTCTTTTCCCACCTCATCGTTACGGCGGGCTTGCCTGTGAACAGGCCGGCGAGAAAAGCGCTTTACGCCCATATGACGGCCATCACCGAGCACAACTTGTAGAGCGTGCTATAGCTATCACGGCCAAGCAAGGTCTTGTCAGAAAAGCTGGACATCGCTGTCTCGAGCTCGTGGCAGCTGAAAGACTTGAATTAGAGGAGTGGCGTCGAGGAAGGGGACGAACTTGCCGAGCAGTGGTGGCCAAAAAGGGGGAGGAAAACTATTGTAAATACCACAAGTGATGGTCTCGTCGGCCTTGGCAGCGGTGAGGTTGTAGACGGAGATTAGGAAGACTTTCTCTGCGATGTTGATAGCGGGATTCTGGCCCATGAAGGCGAACACAATGAAGCCGATCTGGCGAGCGACGCTGACCCCATTGAAGATCGAGGTGCAGAGAGGGAGAAAGAGAGAAAAAGAGAGCGAGGAGAGAGAACACTAACGAGAGAGAAAAGAAATTCCTCTAATGCATGCACGTGCATGTATTTTTCCTTTAAATGCATGAAAAGAAATTATATATATATATATTGAGAGAGAGAGAGAGAGCATGAACGAGAGAGAAAGAAAGAGACACGAGGAATGTGTCTTCATTGCATCTCCAAATAAATTAAAAAAAAAAAGCAAATAAGGCAGTTTCAATATTTCTACATTGATGCACAGAATGTTTAATTTTTGCTTGAGGACAAGCAAAAGCTTAAGTGTGGGGGAGTTTGATAAGTGCTTGTGCGATATGAATGCGAAGCGTTCTTTCCTTATGTTGAGCATTACTTTTCTCGGGTTTTTACACTAATATGTGTGTTTTTATGTTACTTTTATGCAGGTTGGGTTGTGAAACCAATTATGAAGGAAAGAAGCCAATGTGGATCACAATGCACCGATTTTGGAGGAAATCTTACTAAAGTTCAAACGTGAAGATATGAGTCGGGTGCGAGATGCTAGAGTGTGTGTGCCAACCTCCCCGTATTTGAGTTAGCACAACCATTTGGAGGGGCACAAAGGCAGTCACACTCAAGCATTCCGACTTATGCACATAAAACAAGATCTCCATCAACTTATCCGTCATTGAAGAAGCAAAGTGATCCACGGTATAAACGTGTGCTCGTTTATGTTACCTCGATGAAAAATGGATTCGGGAGTATTTTTTGGCAGAGTAATGTAGCAATCAATCTAGCAGTTACTGTTCACAGCGGCCGAGAAAACAGGAATTCAGAGAATCCACACGGGCGTGTGGAAATTATACATGCCCGTGTGGAAATTCAACATGGGCGTGTGTAAAATCCGCAGGCCCGTGTAGTGGCCGGATTCCTGCCCTATTTAAAGTCGATTCAGCCCCGATTTCAGTATTCTTTTCTCGATCTTTTCCCCAACTTGAGAGAGGGCTTCGGCTAGGGTTTTGAGGGGTATTGGCTAGGGTTTTGGAGAGGTTCTACGGCTTCGACATCGTCATTCCTTAGGAAGAAGGTTGGTAGGGGAGCTTCCGACGAGGCGTATCCTATACCGGACGAGGGAATCCTTGGACGACGAGTAGAGGACTCTCCACAAGACCATCGACACGACCATCGAGGTGGTTTCTCTATGGATTCATTGCTTTTACATTCTATTTCTTTGATTATACTTAGCTCCATGGAGAGCTAAACCCCTAGTGGGTACTTGGGTATTTGTGAACCCTAGGATGTATTTGTTTCATTGAATCTCTTTATTATGCTTTCAATTAATTGATGTTTATTGTGAGTTCCAACATTGAATGCTTGATTGTATGAACATTTCCCCTAGAGTGACACTAGGGTCGATAGTTCTCATTAGTAACCTTGTGAGTGAGTGACACACCACGAGCGTTAGACAAAACTAGGTTGGAGAGGGTTGAGAGGGTGAGTCGAGAGGTACATGAGCGTCCCTTTTCCCCTCTGACGTGATAGATTCTACCTCCGTTCCTCGAGTTCTTTGCAGCCACAATAGAGTGAATGGTCGAAGGGATGAACTTCTGTTGGGGCTTAGTTGCGCGTGCAACGGAGTGAAGCGTTGAGGTGATCTTAGTATCTAGGGCTTAATCGTGGTTAGGGACATTCCACCTGTACCGAAGGGTTAGGTCTATAATTAGGAAGAGATTTATCACTTGGAATCCCTAGAGCTCATTGCAACTCTATGCGAGTGCGAGGTGTTGAGATTGTTCGATTTCTCCTCCGGGACATGTATGGAGTTAGGCATAGTTGACCTTAGATTTGGGACTATGTAATGAAGGATTTCCACGACTTACTATTGCATTGATTAGGAAGCATAATAGAGGGTTCTTGCACTTGAAGTGATCGTCCTAGACAAAGGATTATCCGAGTACCCCATCTTTATCGATTGCCTTACCTTCTCCTTTACTCGTGCTCTCTTACTTGTTGCTTTTACTTTTGAGAATTGAATCATTGTCACACTTATCACTATTGATATTTCACATAGCTAAGAAGCGAGTTAAGTGTTTTTATTCCCTACTCCTTGTGGATTCGATACCCGCTCACCCAAGATTATTACTTTGACAAACCCGTGCACTTGCGGGATATACGCAAGGGGACCTTGTCAGGCAGCATGCTATCAATGAAAGTGGAACCCTTCACGTTCATGGGCTTGAAAAGAATGCATATAAAACTTAAAGAAGTGGGGCCTGGTGCAGGTGAAAGCATGGATGCATCATGCTCATCATACAAAAATAATTTATTATTATTGCGTTATTTTTTTATATATTTTTTTAAGAAAAAATGTAGTACCTCTTGATTAACCTTCTTCGATCTCCTTATCTTCTCCCTTTCTTTCTCTTCTTTTTCTTCTTCCTTCTCACTTTTCTTCAAAACTCTCTTTGTCCCCCCTTTTCTCTCCATCCGCCTTCCGTCTCTCTTCTTGTTTCTTTTTTTCTCAGTCTCCTTCCTTCTTCCTTTTTCTTCTTCAGTCTCTCTGTTTTTTTTTCTTTTTTTTCAAAACTCTATGTATGTTTTTCCCCTCCGTTTTTTGGTTTAATTACCGTACAAGTCCCTATAATTGTGTATTTTCTACCTTTTTAGTCCTTCTAATATTTTTTAGGTACAATTAAGTCCTTGCAATTTACACTTGCCCATCCATACAACGGACTGAAATGACGTAATTTGACTAAATATAAGGATTTAATTGTACCTAAAAATGTTGTAAAGACTAAAAAGTCAGAAATTACACCATTATAGGGAGCTGTACATAAATTAAACCTTTTTTTCAGTCTCTTTGTTTCTTTTTTCTTCTTATTTTCCCACAAATTCTCAACCTCCCCAAAAATCCTCAACTCCCCGAGATACTTTAAAACATTTAAATTCAAAATTTTCCAATTATTATCCTTTTTTTCCTTTTTTTAAAAAATTAATTAATTTATTATTTATTATTTTGAATTTCAAACCCTCTCTTTTTTCCTCTTTTTTCTGTTTTTTTTAAATATAGTTTATTATTATTATTTTTATTTTAATAATAATTTTTTAATGGAATTAGGAATTAAAAATTCCATATAAACAATTATATTATTATTTATCATTTATTTATTATCATTATCATTTATTTATTATTTATTTATCATTATTATTTATTTATTATCATTTATTTATAATTATATTATTATTATTTTTTCTTCTTCTTTTAGCTGTTATTATTATTATCATTATCATTTATTATTTATTTATTTATTTATTCTTTATTATTAGTATTTTTTTATTATTATTATTATTATTATTATTATCATCTATTATTTATTACTTCTTCTTATTCTTATTATTATTTTTATTTATTTGATATTATTATTATTATTATTTATTTGTTATTCTTATTCGTCTTGTTTTTATTATTATTATTATTATTATTATTATTATTATTATTATTATTATTAGCGGAAAGTATTTAATAGTGTCGGAGAAGTTTGCACTTTTCCTACTAGTCCTTGCTAGTTTTCCATTTCTTTGGAAGTCTCTCCTTTATTGAGCTTTTCCTTTTTAATCTAGATTCCACAAATGGTGTGAAATATGGGATTAAAGTGGCAGTGGAAATTACCAGAGTACCACTCTGAATAGATAAAATTCTCCAACCGTACGAAATGACGAGATTACCCTCCATCTTCTGTTTTTCTTCTTCTTCTTTATTATTTATTATTTATTTATTAATTATTATTATTATCATTTATTATTTATTTGTATATTTATTTTTTATTATTATTCTTATTTATTATTTATTATTTATTATTTATTCTTCTGTACGTAAATTATTTATTTCAACATGTAAACATTTCCGCAAATACAAATCAATAATAGTGGACACACATATACACAAGAAAATAGAATGATAAAATAAAGAATCGTATCACACACAAGTACAACTATAACTACAATGGAACAAACATAATTACATAGAAAGAACCATAATTACATAGGAACACTATATACCACACAAGAACATCTAACATTACACAGAAACACATGTTATTACACAGGAAACACATAAAGTATAGATACACCTATATGTAAACGTACACATAGACAGTACAAAACTTCAAAATATGTAAAATAACTACAAAAAGGAATTTTGATTGTTAATCCAAATAACTGCCTTACGGGATCAATGATTATGTCCCATCTCTTGCAGGAGCACTTCCGGATCTGTAGGTTAACGACATTATTGTGATCATCAACCACTTCGTAAGTGTCATCGATTGATCTTCCCACCTGTAAAATCCGACTGCCTTCGACAATTTGTTCAAGCTTCTTGCGTATCTCAAGGCAAAGGTATGTATCCCACCTGAGACGGCACTTCGCACCCCTCAGCTAGAATGTTCATAAGTTTAAACATGTGCATTAATATGTGAGAAGCTAATTAAAAGTTGGTAATTTATATAAACAATTAATGTTACACACAAATTTATAATAATACATAGTAATGTACGTTTTTACGGATTAACTATATTTACTACGCTGGTAGTGATAATATTACACATGAACGTAATATCGTACACACAAACCTAAAATAATACATAGGAATATACTATTTTCATATTAACGATAGGTAGTATACAAGTATGAAAAGTATTACACATTAACAATTCTATTTACATATAACCGTCTAGTACTATACATAGGAACAAATAGGTTTACACACTAACGAAAAATTTTACAAACTAAAGTTTACTAATACATATAAAAGCACTAAATTGTAGATTTAATTTTACCTTATAGAATTGACCTTGCTCGTTACTTGTAGATGTCTTGCCTCTATGATCATTGAAAGACTCTGTTACATTCAAGTACATCTCCCACCACTGTATACCCTTGAACAAATAGTTAGACTAATGATCAACGTTGGACTTGTGTAACAATTAAGTGTGTGCAACGGTAAAAGTAGATGCAAGTTCACTAACTACATCGTTGACCTCCTTAGATGTGTACGAGTATGCAATTTTGACGATTGATATCCAACATTGTTCTTTCAATGCTTTCCTCAGTTTGCCATTGGCCTTCATGAAGTTGGCCTCCAAATGGCGTAAACAATAACCATGCGGCGATGAGAGGAAGACTCTCGCTTCTACGTTCACAAGACCCTTGGATCGATCCAAGATGAATGTAATAACTTCTGCGTAGTCGTCTTGACCATACAATGCCTCCTTGAGAGTAGCAAGAAACCAAGTCTAATTCTCATTTGTTTCATTATCAACCACAGCGAATGCTACATTGAAGATACCCTCATTGTCATCTTTACTGGTTGCACCTAATATAATCCCGACATTCTGTCAACAAAAAATAATGGCCTGTACCCTTACTTGAACCCCAACAAACAAGCCCGAAATGAGAAGAACACGTGTTTAAATTGCTCACCATCATTCTCAATGATCGCAATACTAAGCACCCCCACGAGAGGATGTTGGGACAGAAAAGTCTCGACATCAACATTTATGCTTGCTGAGAATGAGTTCCTGCATGACAATGCATAACACCGACAATATTAGTAACAACGTTTATTACACACCAAACTTAAAAACAACACAGAAATGAAAAATATTACACAGAAAATACTAATATTACAAAGTACTGTTACTACAGGAAACACATGAAGCTAATTTAATACACATAAAAGTGTTTAATTACACATAAACATGTAAATTAAAGGTAATCGGCACTCGATTTGGCAAAGCGCTTTGTACGAGTCAGGTTCACCCATACCCAAGAAACGTCTAGTGCCCACCACTCACATATGTCACCAATTCCTATTTCCCATGAATTTGATATGGTGAATTGAAGCATACGTCCTTCTCCTTTGTATGACGCCACAGCACAAAAGGTTTCCATTGATTATGGAAACCTATATGGAATTTGCAAATGCTACGAAGGTTATCGGTTGTTACTTATTATAAAAGATGAGAAGCTGAAGAACCTCATAAAGCTTTCCCCACGGCCTCTATAAGATGGAGAATAAAAAATGAGACAATGACAACCTAAGAAAGCTCTTTTCCGGGCCTCAAGAAGGTGTAGAATAACAACGAGGACAATGAAGAATAAAGGAGAACAAAATAACAGGAAGCTTCCGTAACAAGATGAAGAAGAACAAGATGAAAAAGAAGAAGAAGAAGAAGAATAAAAAGAAGAAGTAGAAGAAAATAAAAAAATTGAAAAAGTTATGACATTGTACACTTTCTTGGGATATGCTTTTAACTTTTCTCGAAAAGTGGATGTGACATGAAGAGAAAAATCCCTCCAATGTTTGTTTTTAAGACTCGAGCAAGCTTGAAATTTCATAGCCAATTAACTGACGGCTTTGACGGCAAACACTAAAAAGAATGAAAAAAAATAAAAAAGGGACTTTCTTGAAAATGGAAAAGTCAGAGGGACTGAACAGGGAGAATGAATATTCCTAGGGACTAAAAAGTAATTTCCCTTCATATTATTATTATTATTTCTTATTTATAATATTAAGGATAATAATAACATTATTAATTTGTTATTCTTCTTGTTTTTCTTCTGCTTCTCAAATCCTTAATTATTCTTTATTATTATTATTATTATTATTATTATTATTATTATTATTATTATTATTATTATTATCATTAATATTATTATTTATTTATTATTTATATTCATCTTCTTGTTTTAATAATAAATAAGAAATAACAAAAAAATAAATAAGAATAATTAAGGATTGAAGAAGCGGAAGAAAAATAATCCGAATAAGAATAAGAACAATAAATAAATAAAAAATAATAATAACAATAATAATAAAAATAAAAATAAAAAAAGAGATAATAATAAATAAATAAGAATATGATAATAATTAAGGAGTAGAAGAAGCACAAGAAAAACAAGAAGACGAATAAGTATATCAAATAAAAATTAATAATAATTAATCATAATAATAAATAAGAAAAAAGAAAAAAAAATAAATGAGAATAATAAAGGAGTTGAAGAAACTGAAGAAAAACAAGAAGAAGAATAACAAATTAATAATAATAATAATAATAATAATAATAATAATAATAATAATAATAATAATAATAACAAGTTTAATGCTAGTAGAGTGACATTAGATATTATAATAAGTAAGAGAATAATTAAAAATAATAACAGAAAATTTGCCAAAAACACCTCTCAAGTTTGCAATATGCACAAATTGTTCCACTAAATTTAATTATCCATAAAAAGCCCCTCCTTTTGAATACAATGAATTTGAAACCTCCTAAGCCTGTAACAGAGTTAGTTTTCAATTTTTTGGACGAAATTGTCACTTGCATGGAAAGTTGTGATAAGTGAGATATGGTTTGGCCATAACGCCCTTGGCTGCAATGATTTTTCCACTTTTTTTTTCTTGGTTAATCCCGAGAGAACACCATTACTGGCATCGGTTTTTTTTTTCTCGCTTCACCTCTTCAATTTTTTCCTTTCCAAAGTTGTCAATGCTTAAACATCTTCTATAGGACTAGATTACTGTCTCGAAGGAGAACTCTCGCTCAACTCTTTTGTATTTCATTAGTTTGCACTCCAAGGTATTGAGTCGAGGTGGACGCCGTTGAAGATATTGTGTAGTTCCTTTTGTTGTTGACATTATGTGGGGTTTTCCCGGTTTGATTTGTAAAGTATTCTATTATAAAGAGAGATTTTTCGGTTTTATGGTGCTATTATTGGATGATCTTGTAGTTTGTATGGAGATTTTTCTGCTAGGGTTTTGTTTTGTTTTTCATTTTCGTCTGTGTACATGATCGAAAATGATAATGCTCTACTGAAGGAGATTTTTTGATTGTTTTGCAATCTCATTATGCTGTGTAATGTTTATGATGTATGTTTTTTCTTTAATTTGATATGGTTGCAGTAAGTACTGTTTAATAGTATCAGTGTAAAAAATAAGGTTTATGTTTAAGAATTGAGTTTTCCATTTAAAAACATAGCGTTTCCGTTTAAGAAATGAGTTTTCCATTTAAGTTGTCATTTTCTGTTTAAAATATAGCTTTCTGTTTAAGAGTTATGAATACTGCTTAATGTATTACTATTGTTGTAGGCTTGTGATTATGGAAATCAACCTACTTAATGGGCGATGCTACTTGACACAGGTAGTGCAGACTACGACTGAATTGAAAGTTCACATGAGTTAACGACACTAGAAGATAATTCGAACGACACCGTTTGCAACACTCACTAAACTGGAACCTGTATTCCAAGAGAGGGCCCTTCTAGATTCTCTGTTGCAAAGTTACGATGGTTGTACCAATAAATTCAGGATCAAAGAAAGCCTGCTGAGTTTCAGGCCTGAAGATGAGGCTCTCATTCTTGGTCTACAATTTGATGGAGACGCAGTCGTATTTCATAAGAAGAGAACACACTCATCTTTTGAAAACACGTATTTATTGAAAACCTAGGAAAGACATAGAGACTCCATCAAGAGAACACTTGACCAAAATGTTCTGCAGAGGGGAGAAGAAAAACGTTTTGTAAAGCTCCTTATAGTGTACCTCATGGGTACTATCCTTTTCCCAAACATCTCATGCTCGGTTCTGAATTGGATCATTGATTACGTAGATGACCTACTTGGTATGGCACAATATGCATGGTTGTAGGCGACGCACAAGTTGGTTATGGATAACGTTCCACAAACGGCCGCTTGAGTGCAAGCAAGATGAGTTGGGAAGACGACCAATATAGGGTACCTTAAAAGGTTGCGCGGTCGCACTGAACAAATGGTTTTATAAGCTCACCGGCACCTAGGCTTCAACTTGGTGAAGAAGAAGGATTTGTAGATGATGGCCCGATTTTCACGTTGTAGGATCTAGGTTGAGGGATAACTAGCTACGAACAGTTGGGGATGGATGCGACCCGCACTTTTGGGAGAGATGATCCAAAGCTTCCAGAACTCCAACCCGCTGTCCGAACAATCGCAGAACCACAAACAAGAAACTAATCCGCACAAAACGCCCAGAAGAGAAGAGCACGAATTAGGAGAAAGTCAGAACTTTCTTCTCGCGAATCCAGGAGAACTCACAAGAACAATGGTAGTAATACAACTCTTATTTTGTGAATAATAATCAAAGTTCTGTTTGTCAAAAGAGAAGGTAGAAGGCTATTTATAGCCGACATAAACTTCGAAAACAAGAAAACTATCTTATTTAAATTTGGCTAGGGAATCAATCTAAAAATTAAAAATGAAAAATTGCTAGGAAAACAATCTTAAAATAGGAAAATAAATTAGCTAGAAAATCAATATGAATATGGAAATAGTATCCCATGGAAACTCTAGAAAGTGAAGATGGCAAGCGAATCTCTCCACTTTTAATCTTGGAATATTTGATTTTCGGATTGATTGGGATTTGATTTTGTTTCTTTCCAGAAATTGGGTTGGATTAGGAAAAAGCTATTTTGGGTTGATTTGTCATAAAGGAAACATCTCCCTTTGTTTGCGTGGGGGTGGGGCCAACGAAGATGGGCATAGTTTTCTTTTTGGATGTGCATGTGAGTGTGAGGCCCACATGTGGCATAGCTCCAAATGCTTCTCTCTTGCTATCCTCTTGTTTGACTAAGTCTGAAATTATGTCCTTATTTCCGGTACACCTAAGTACAATTAAGGTAGAAGAAATTAAAAACACCACCATATAAATATAATTTAAAAATAAGCTTAAGTTAGCGTTTACCTGGTTTAGGATTTATTTAGCACGGGTTTGTGTAATTGGTCCTTGATGTGCCTTTTCTTCTATACCAGCTAAAGTATTACTATTCATATGTGGTGTAGTTGCTATAGGCGTGATGTCCTCATCATCCTCCTCCTCTTGAAAAGGAGTCATCCTCAACTCGATTGAACCGAAGAAAGGTGAAAGGTCTGCAACATTGAAAGTAGCACTAACACCATACTCGCCTGGAAGCTTGATCTAGTACGTATTGTCATTGATCTTCTCAAGCACCCGGAATGGTCCATCACCTCATGGTTGCAACTTGCACTTTCGTTGCATCGGAAAATGCTCTTTTCGTAAATGTATCCACACTAGGTCACCTGGCTCAAACAACATCTTCTTTCATCCTTTGTTCGCTCGCTTTTCATACTGCCGAGTAATCTTCTCGATGTTATCCTTTGTCTTTTCATGTATTTTCTTTACAAATTTAGCACGTTTGCTTGCATCCATATTAGCTTGTTCCTGCAAGGGCAAAGGTAAAAAAATCTATAGGGTAGTTGGTTTAAAATCATATACAATTTTGAATGGAAAAAATTTAGTGGTGGAATGCATCGCCCTGTTATATGCGAATTCGACATTCGGTAGTCCGGCTGCATCGGAAAACACTCTTGTTGTAAATGTATCCACACTAGGCCGCCTGGCTTAAACAACATCTTCTTTCTTCCTTTGTTCGCTCGCTTCTCATACTGCCGAGTAATCTTCATGATGTCATTCTTTGTCTTTTCATGTATTTTCTTCACAAATTCAGCACGCTTGCTTGCATCCATATTAGCTTGTTCCTACAAGGGCAAAGGTAAAAGATCTATAAGGGTAGTAGGTTTAAAACCATATGAAATTTTGAATAGACATAAATTTAGTGGTGGAATGTATCACCCTGTTATATGCGAATTCGACATTCGTTAGTCCGGCTGCATCGGAAAACGTTCTTTTTGTAAATGTATCCACAATAGGTCGTCTGGCTCAAACAACATGTTCTTTCTTCCTTTGTTCGTTCGCTTCTCATACTACCGAGTAATCTTTATGATGTTATCCTTTGTCTTTTCATGTATCTTCTTCACAAATTCAGCATGCTTGCTTGCATCCATATTAGCTTGTTCCTACAAGGGCAAAGGTAAAAGATTTATAGGGCCAGTAGGTTTAAAACCATATGCAATTTTGAATGGACGAAATTTAGTGCTGGAATGTATCGCCTTGTTATATGTGAATTTGACATGCGGTAGACACTCCTCCCACATCTTTAAATTCTTCTTTGAAATTGTTCTTAATATCATGGATAGTGTGCGGTTCACAACTTCTGTTTGCCCATCTGTCTGGGGGGTGACATGTGGTGGAGAATAATAGCTTGGTTCCTAGCTTCCCCCACAAGGTTTTCCAAAAATAGCTCAAGAACTTGGTATCACGATCTAAGACAATAGTTTGTGGCACACCATATAGTCGCACCACTTCCCTAAAAAAATAGATCAGCAACATATGAAGCATCATCGCTCTTATGACAGGGAATAAAATGAGCCATCTTGCTAAATCTATCAACAACCACAAATATAGAATCCTTTCCCCTCGTAGTCTGTGGTAATTCAAGAACAAAATCCATATAAATATCTTCCCATGGTACACTAGGAATAGGTAAGGGAGTATACAATCTATGAGGGTTTAAACGAGACTTAGGTTGGTGTCACGTCTCGGATTGCTGCACGTAGCGTTCAACGTCACTCCTCATTTTTGGCCAAAAGAAGTGATCGGTTAGCACATTTTCTGTCATCTTGGCACCAAAGTGGCCCATCAGACCACCTCCATGAGCTTCTTGCAAGAGTAATAAGTGAACAGAGCAATCTGGTATACACAATTTATTAGCTCGAAACAAGAAACCATCATGCAAATGAAACTTTTCCCAACCTTTTCGTGCACTACATTTAGAGTAGGGTTCAGGAAAGTATGAATCTTCGGTATATAACTCTTTAATGCTCTCTAAACCCTGAATTTTAGCATCTAGTTGGGACATCAAAGTATGGCGCCTAAACAATGCATCGGTTACAAGGTTATCCTTAGTTTCTTGTACTTGACAATGTAAGGAAAATACTCGATGAACTCACTCCATTTTGCATGTCTACAATTTAGTTTTAATTGACCCATAAGATGCTTCAATGATTCATGGTCAGAATGTATCACAAATTCTTTAGGCTTTAATGTTGCCAAGTTTCCAAAGCCCTCACAAGCGCATTCTACTCTTTATCTTAAACTGAATAATTGAGAGCTGTACCACTTAACTTCTCACTAAAATAAGCAATGGGCCTACCTTCTTGCATAAGCACCCCGCCAATACCTACACCACTTGCATCACATTCTATTTCAAAAGCCTTACCAAAGTTAGGAAGTGCTAGTAGTGGTGCGGATGTCAATTTGTCCTTTAATTTTTTAAATGCCTTTTCTTGTGCTGCCCCCTATTTGAATGGAACTTCTTTCTTTCTCAATTCATTGATTTGGGTGGCAATGGTGCTAAAATCCTTCACAAACAGACGGTAAAAACCTGCAAGTCCTAGAAAACTTCTCACTTGGCTCACATTTTGGGGTGTTGCCCACTCACATATCGCTTTAATCTTTTATCTACCTCAACACTCTGAGATGAAACCACAAAGCCAAGAAACACAACTTTGTTGGTGCAAAAGGCGCATTTTGCAAGGTTAGCATACAATTGTTCTTTTCTCAAAACAGCAAGTACATCACGTAAATATTCAATATGATCATCTAAAGACTTGCTAAAAATTAAAATATCATCAAAGTAGACTACCACAAATTTTCCGAAGAAGGCTACATGGTTCATCAATCTCATGAAAGTACTAAGTGCATTTGTTAAACCAAAAGGAAGGACTAACCATTCATACAATCTAAATTTTGTTTTAAATGTTGTTTTCCACTCATCACCCTCTTTCATTCTAATTTGGTGATAGCCAATACGCAAGTCTATCTTCGAGAAGATAACAGATCCACCAAGTTCATCAAGCATATCATCAAGTCTAGGTGTGGGATGTCGATACCTCACAGTTATGTTGTTAATGACTCTACAATCTACACATATTCTCCAAGAACTATCTTTTTTAGGAACTAAAATAACCGGGACTGCACAAGGAGAGAGATTTTCCCTTACGTAACCTTTGTCGAGTAGTTCATAAAATTGATAATGGATTTCTTTTGTCTCCTATGGATTAGTGCGGTAAGGTGGCCGATTAGGCAATGGTGCTCTTGGTATCAAATCAACTTGATGCTCAATTCCTCACTTCAGTGGTAGCCCACGTGGACCTCATCAGGAAACACGTCCTCATATGCCTGCAAAAGATCCAAAATAGAACTAGGCAGAGTAGAGGGTAAATTATTACTAGTCAACAAACTTTCTTTGTATAGGAGAACAAAGAATATAAAATTGGGTTATCTCAAAGCCTTCATGTCCCCCTTCTTCCTAGTCATCATCACTAAACCCTCTTTTTCCCGGGGCTTGGTTAATTTAAGTTATGATGTTTTATATGGCTTTTTATTCACTCGCTCACTATGATGGCGGCTCTCACTTAAGTGTTTTGCACACACACACACACACACACACACACACACACACACACTCTCTCTCTCTCTCTCTCTCTCTCTCTCTCTCTATCTTTTAGATCATCCATCAATATTTCCTCCAGAGTCATGGGAAGCAAATAAATGTGCTCCCCTTTGTACATGAAAGTCAGTCGGTTAGCATGCCTGTTAATATGGACATCATGATCAAACAACCGAGGGAGTCAAAACAATAACTACCATGCTTGCATTGGGACAACATCACACTTCACTTGATCATGATACTTCCCAATAGAAAATTGAACCGTTACAATGTCGCTAACACACAATGAGAAAGAGTCATTGAGCCACTACATCTTGTATGGACTAGGGTGACGCCGCTGTTTCAACACCAATCTCTCCACCAAGTCTGAACTAGCAATGTTATTACAGCTGTCATTATCAACAATAATCCTGCATGGTGTTGCAAGTATGGAAGATGTTATGATGTTGTCCTTTCTCCTCTTCAACAGCGTTGACACTAAGCACACAGAGGGAAATAAAGCAATCTCCCACATCAGCTTGAATGCCATAATCAACTTCATCTGCTGGCTCATCATGTGCATCACCATCATCGTTGGGGTCACTTTCAAACTCCCACTCTCCCTGTCAATTAATGAGCAAGGTCCTCCTACTGGGGCACTCGGAAGCAATGTGCCCTCTCCCTTTGCACTTGAAGAACTCTATGTCGTGGCTGCGAGAAGACGCCACGGTGGATGTAGAAGAAGATGTAGTTGTCAAAGAAGTGGGGTGTCGATCACTTTCTCCAGAGCAAAGCGAAGGTGCTGACGTGTTCAACGTGCGGCAAAGGGGTGCGGCAGTGGTGGCGGCTGTCGGCCTAAGACTAGCGTCACCTCCTGTGCCACCCTAAGGGCGGCCTCATGTGGGAACAGCGGGACGATTGGGTATGGTGTGTCCCCAACCGCTACGCTGTTGCTGTTACTCCACCTTCATCGCTTGATGTACGAGCTCCTGTAGAGTGTTCTAGGGGAACATCTCCACTTGATCAGCAATATCACGGTTGAGACAACACAAGAACCTTGACATGTTCGCCTCAGCACTTTCTCGCATGTTGGTACGGATCTTCGGGACCTCCATCTCCTTATAATATTCATCAACGGTTCTTGTACCTTGAACAGGCCATTGTAGCCTATTATATAGATCTCTCTCGAAATGTGGTGGAACAAAGCAGTGTTGCATAGCCTCTTCATAGCATTCCCATGTGCAAATATAACCATTACCCGCAAATAGGCTGTCTTTCTTTTACTGGTTCAACCATGTTAGTGCATAATCGGTAAATTCAAGATATGCTAGGTTTACCCTTTTTTCATCAGAAAAACCATGGATCCTAAAAATTTGATCACACCTTACCTCCCACTCCAAGTAAACTTCGGGATCTGCTTTGCGACTGAATGATGGTATGCTCATCTTGATCTTCGCCATACTATCAAGATCTTCTCTCTCTCGGCGGCAGCGGAGAAGGCCTTCATCATTGTTACGACGTGAAAATTACCGATGTCCATAACCAACATGACCGGGGTCACGATGGTCAAGACGGTTGTCAAGCAAACCTCGGGTTGGAACACGCTCGGTGAGGGCCCGGCCAATAGTCTCACGCAGAGTATCTTACATAACCTTTTACATCTCCTCCTGTACTGACATAATTGATACTCGCAACTCACATTGAAAGTGACTGACAAATGCATCATACTCTGCCCGTGTAACCGGTGTATTTGTCTTGTGGTATGAACTAACAGGGTCATCATCATGACAACTAGCTTCTGAACCTACCATGTTAGTGGATTTAAAGAAAAAAAAAGTATATATGTGGATTCACACAAATCTCACCTTTTACTTACCGGAGCTCTTACGCCTTGTCATCAGATCACGGTTGTGCCAAGTGGTAGTTTTTCGCATGTGATTAAGCTACTGAACAAAAGGTGTCGAAAGAACTAGCTTTGGTTTTTAGTGGAGTTTGGTTGGCTAAAACAAGAAGGGAACAGTACTGAAATCTAGTAAGTGCAAAAAAAAATAATAGTCTGATGAGATATGGTATCTAGATTGATGGAAACTCCAAACCGATTTTTGTAATGGCCTTTCTTGAACCTTCTTTCTTTATTTTTGCTTTGTTTTGTTTTGCCTTTTTTTTTCTTGTGACCAGCAACTAGACGAATATGAACAGATTATAAACCTGATATACAACACAAATAATAGTACTAATGCAAAGTTAGGTAATTTTTGGTTATTTTTAGGGTTTTGGACAATGGGACTGAAAAAAACTATGAAACAACTGAGATTGAATCAAAAATTACTGTAGACGTATCCTACGGTGTTAACCTGGCTATGGTACCAAATGATAGGCTCCAACTTGGTGAAGAAGAAGGTGATCTAGATGATGGCCCGATCTTCACGGCGTAGGATCTAGGTTAAGGGATGACTAGCTACGAACAGTTGGAGATGGATGCGACTCGTACGTTGGGGAGAGATGATCCAAACCTTCCATAACTCCAACCCGCTGTCCGAACAATCGCAGAACCACAAACCAGAAACTAATCCACACAAAATGCCGAAACTTTCCTCTTGTGAATCCGTAAGAACTCACAAGAACAATAGTAGTAAGACAACTATTATTTCGTGAATAATAATCAAAGTTCTGTCTTTCAAAAGAGAAGGTACAAGGCTATTTATAGCCGACATAAACTTGGAAAACAAGAAAACTATCTTATTAAAATTGGCTAGGGAATCAATCTAAAAATAGAAAATCAAAAATTGCTAGGAAAACAATCTTAAAATAGGAAAATAAAATTAGCTAGATAATCAATATGAATATGGGAATAGTATCCCATGGGTACCGTAGAAAGTGAAGATAGCAAGCGAATCTCTCCACTCTTAATCTTGGAATATTTGATTTCCTGAATGATTGGGATTTGATTTTATTTCCTTCTACAAATTGGGTTGGTCTATGAAAGAGATATTTTGCGCTGATTTGTCATAAAAAAAAAAACATTTCCCTTTGTTTGCGTGGGGCCAGCAAAGATAGGCAGTTTTCTTTTTAGACGTGCATGTGAGTGTGAGGCCCACATGTGGTATAGCTCCAAATGCTCCTCTCTTGCTATCCTCTTGTTTGACTAAGTCTGGAATTATGTCCTCACTTCTAGTACACCTAAGTACAATTAAGGTAGAAGAAATTGGAAACACCACCATATCGATATAATTTAAAAATAAGCTTAAGTTAGCATTCACTTGGTTTTAGATCTGTTTAGCATGGGTTCGTGTAACTAGTCCTTGATATGCTTCCTCTTCTATACCAGCTGAAGTATTATTATTAATAGGTGGTGTAGTTGGCATAGGCATGATGTCCTCATCAACCGGCACCAGCAAGAAGCTACGTTTTGGATTCCGCGTTATGGTGAAAATAGTTATCGGAAACAAGTGTCGATAAGACCCATGTTGTCATCTCTCGAACGAAAGAAGGTAATAAATCATTAACAATATGTGTTATAATTCCACATTTTACGTGAACGATTGGCTGGAATGGCATTTTTCTGTAGAAAACTTTGTTTCTTTATAAATCTACTTGTTATCGTTTAACAGTGGTATGTTCTGTTTAAAAATTTGTTTTAGTGTTTAACAACATTTGTTGGTTATTGTTTAAGTTTACTTGTTACCGTTTAAAAATATTGTTTTAGTGATTAACAACATTTGTTATTGTTTAAATTGAGGGGTTTCACTAATATTGTGTTGTTTAAAAATATTAGTTTCCTCAACTGGTCACCGTGAATACGGATGAAGAAATCTTTGGTCGGGCCACCCGCTGTGGAGTTGATATTGCTCCAGCACCACTGCCACAAAGAAAGATGAGAGGCCAATCTCTTCAAGGCACGTTTGACACCGTTCCCCTTCTCCCAGCCCAACCCGTGCATGCACTTCTCGTTGTCGGACGAACCCCCCTACCCACTAGGGCGACAACCGACGATGTCACTGTACAGCTGTTGCAGGAGTGCAAAATACTGACGAAAGAGTTCCCCCAGCTTGTTGCTTGTGTCGAGGCGTTGGAAGGACATTCACAGTCAAATACTACGTCCCAAAAAACAAATGAATTACTCGGCCTCCACGCAATTAGGTTAAGTCCTGATGCTACCGACGTAGCCCCGACGTTTGCCCACGATGACGTAATTGGGATGGCCATCTGAAGATGCCCTCGTTGGAAGAGGCTCGCAATGAGAAGAAAATCAACAATATCTCTCCCTCCACAAGCCGACGTTGAAACAACAGTAGCACCTGAGGAAAATGCGGAATTGTAGCTCCACCTGCAGTGGACCAACGCACGGCTGATCAGACGGATAAAAGGACAGCGTCTGATGAAATTGCCCCAACAGTAGCTCTACCTGCAGTGGACAAACCTCACGCGGATGTGTCTCCAGTTGATGATGTCGTCACGGCTGCTATTGACAAGATCATTGAATTTCTTGCAAATGAAATCCGTATCTCAATGGAACTGGCTGACAACACGGCAATTCCTGGTGATGAACGCTATAGTGAATTTAAGATAAACAAATATATATATCAACTTGTAATTTTGAATTTATGGGCATGTGTTTAAAGATTGTACTGTAATGTATAATTAATTTATTATTATTATTATTATTATTATTAAAATTTATATTTAAATTTAATTTAATAATTTGAACAACCGATAAGCGGGTACCCTACGGGTATACTCGTACCTTATGGGTAAGGGTAAGGGTATGATTTTTTTTACCCTGAAGGGTGCAGGTAAGGATACCTGTATAGGGTAGGGGTTACGGGTACGGATAAGGGTTTTGGCATACCCTACCTGTTGCCATCCCTAAACGGCAGTGGTATCAGGAGGAGGTGATGGAGAGCGGAGGGAGTGTATGTAGAGGAGGAGAGCGCTACGGTGATCACCGGCGGAGGTCAACGATCGAAGACGAGAGGTCCACGGGCGATCTTGGAGCTTTTGATCATAATTTGGTTTCGGTTCCAGCGGGTTTTGATAGCTGTTTTGTAAATGCATCACTGAAATATTGTTAATTATTTATGATTGCTTTGCATGAGATATGGAGAAGTTTAGGGTGTAATGAGTAATAAAATCAAAACAATTAGTTCTTGAATTATATATAAAGAGGCGGGATTATATGAAATGGTGACACTCCGTCAGATTATGTCCCCTTGCAATTATAAATTGCCACATCATACTAAATAGAGTTTTTAAATGACATGGATGACAAGTTGGCATCCACGTCATCATCCACGTTATTTTTTTATAAACTTTAAATTTCAAATCGTATAAATCTCTAAATTTTTAAAATTTTAAACGCTACCTAAAACCCTAAAATTATATACCCAAATACTATAAAAAGTATACCAAAAATTCTAAAGCATAAACCCTAAATTCTAAACCCTAAACCCTAAGCCCGAAACCCTAAATAGTAAACCGCAAACCCCCTCCGGGGTGCAGTTTACTATTTAGGGTTTCGGGAGGGGGTTTTCGGTTTAGTATTTACAAGTTTAGATAATAAAAAAAATTATTTTTTTTAAAACAAAGATAAAATTCTAATTTGGCATCTTATGATTTGAAGGGATAAAATCCTACGTGGTGCCACCGTTTCATTGAATCCTAATACCGGAATTGTCTCGAACTTAAACAAGTGTTATATTAGTCAATGAAATACATTGAAATATTTATTTTGTTATTTTTTTCTCAATTATAGACTTGTGATAGCTTATTTGTTTAATCAATTATTTTAATTTTCCTCTATCTTCTATCTTTTTGTTTTTTCTATTTTTTTCCTTGATTTATTTTTTCTTTTCTTCGGTAGTTTGGAGCTTTTATTTTGAATTTTTTTTCATCATTATTTTTTTTTGGTGAACTTCACCATTTTCTTTGATTTTTTTCAAATCTTTTTTTCATCAATAATATTTCTCTATTTTTTATTTTCTTTATTTTTTATTTCTTTTTATCATTATTTTTTTTAAATTTTGAATATCCGCATCAGTACCCCTTATTTGTAAATTTAAATATCGAGATTGTCACTCCCCAACCCGTGGGTCCCACATGCAACATACCGCCACGATAACCCAAGGGAAGTCAAACCCTACCTCAATCATGGATCATCGTTAAGGCTGATCTGTTACCAGTAGCAAAGTCATCAAAACGACTAGTGGAAAACTCAACAATATACTGCAATAACAATTTTTTGTACACGACCATCATAACAACATGAAGGTATGGAAAACATAAAGGTTCACAATTTAAGATACATAATCATATAACAATCCAAACCCTGAGTATGGTTTCTTAAACAACTGTTAGACAACAACAAATACAAGGCTTTCAAAGAAGGAAACTAAGTACAGATAAGTCGATATACCAACTAATGGATCCCTCCTAATACATGCCATGGATGGGAAAATAAACATATACAAAACTTGGACTGAATGCACCGAAAATAGACTCTTGCCAAGCACTTCACGTCCGCATCGCTACGCTTAACTAACATTTGGGAAAAGGAAAGAGGGGTGAGTAACGAGGTTACTCAATGAGGGAATTAGCATGGAAACTATAAAATCATACATTTCAAAAATAATAAAATATAATCAATATGACAAAGATATATAATAAAAGTTTACAAATGTCCAAATATTAAGAAAATAACAAACATAGAGTAAAACTCAAATAAAACTTACACTAGTAAAAAGCATTTACATTAACAATTGATCAAAGGCAAGTTTTTACTCAATTAACATAATTTTTCAAAACTACTCCAGAAATCAATGTTTTGAGAAAACATAAATATCATACTAAAATCATTTTCTTTCCACACCTGAAAAGCCAAGAAATTGCACAACACAAGGTTTAATAATTCTAACTTGTAAAATGCTTCAACAGACGATAATCAAAATTATGTGACAAACCACATTTCAAAGTTCTTTGCATGAAAATACCAACTTTTCAAAGTATTAAATCAACGTCTCAATGAACACTACATCGACAATATGGTTTTAAAAGTCCAACAATATATGAGGATAAGATAAGTAACAAGTATGGAGCAACTCTCATGATTTTAATGGACAATATACACTAATAAGCTTTTTAAAACATCAATGGTTCAAAACCAATCTCAAATCCAAAATCATCCATTCCTGTCAATATCTCAATAAAACAAGGTTTTAAGAAATAGATAAGTCGACACTCGACAATATAATAAATAGCCTCCAAAACCTTCCATCGCTAATAGTGGCCTTGGTTAGGTTTGGAGCCGCCAAGACATGCAACTCTTGGCGTTGGCCATTGGGAAACCCATATGATGACTCTGAGCACCCAACCCTGCACACCTTTCAGTTTCTCTATGTGCCCGCTGAAAGGGTGGTACCTCATCTGAGTTCTCCATGCCATCTCAACTAGGTTGGCCCGTCGATATTCGCTTACTGCAGTAAGTACCGGAGCTCAGCTCTATTGTCACCATCAAAACAAATAAACATAACCATTCCCGTAGTCTCAATGTATGAATCAACATGATTGTAGAAATCTCATCATGATTTCACAAGTTTTCACATATTCAACTCCCACTCAAAGAGTGAGTGATTTGATCATAACAACTCAAGTGAATACCATTTCATCAAGAAAACATCATTTGGAAATACTTCATGAATATACATTCCAAGCATAACATCATCCATAACACAAAAATGTGTTTCATAAATAGTTTGCATAGACTCATTTAATATCATAATGAGAGTCTCAAGTTTCATGAAAACATTCACTCTGGAATATATAATTCAATAATAAAGCTTTTCAAACACAAGTACGATGCTTTTGTAAACTCTGTGAATAAACTCAATCATAATCCAAACATGGTTTTAAATTACCATAGGAAGCAGTTCAAGAAATGAAGTCTCTTTTCTCAAAAGCATTTGGCAAAGGAAAGATAAATTTACAAAGCTTCACAATTCATGTCAGTCTCAAAATATCCACATAGTCATAACATTCACATCTCAAAAATGAAAGTTATCTTCAGTATTTAGTTGCACATTCCAAGAAACTAGATTTCTTACAAATCTAAATAATACACACTCACAAGTATTGCAACGAGTTCACTAAAGGTCAAATAACACCTCCATGAGTCGTAGATAACTTTTCAAAACATAAACATTAATAATATAACGTTAAAGATAGATCGTCAAAAATATATTTTGACATCAAAGTTCTCAAACACAAGTAACATAACTTGGCAAGCATTTTCATAAACTCATTCAAATTCAAGGTGATGTTTTGAAGAATCATGAATAATATTTGCAGAAACTTTTAACAAGTGTCGCATGAAACTCAATAATTTCCTTGAATAGGTAATTTAAGAACCAAGCTTTTGAACACCATTAATATACTCACAAATATTCTCAATAACTCATTTAAAATCAAGTATGATTTCAAAGTCATGAGAAATATTCAAAATAAAATATACTCATATATATATATATATATAGGAAACATGCATGATAGTATATCCCATGAAATCGGTAAGTCCCACTCAGAAAGCTGGCGAGTTACTGAACTCTGGTGTTAACCCTCCATCGGTCCTTCACCCTTGGCGGTAGCCTTGCCTCCTAGAACAATCCAAACAAAATGATAGATTAAAGTCAAGATCACCAGGCACAAGGATAAGGAAAACCCCTCAAGATGGAAAATAACCATCTAGGGTTTACTAAGCACCTACCCTCAAAGATCTCACGAAAAACAATCTCTCGCAACACCTAATGGCAGCAAAGATGAAAAGAAACACCCTAGTTGGTTCGGTGCTACAGTAACCCTAGCTACAAAAACACCCCAATCTTCAACAAAATCGAAGAAATACAACCAAACTTTTCTTCTAAACTCCAATCTCAAACAAATACCAAGAATATCCACCAACAATCTCAATGAAACTCAATAGGAGGAGAAAGAAGAACAACAACAACAAGGAGAAGAGTAACCTTACCTCAAAGCTTCTTAAAATCTTAAGAAAAGCCTTTTTTCAAGAGAGGAGGAAAGAGATCTTCGAGTTTCTTCTTCATTCAAGGCAAAGGATGATGAGTTTGAGAAATGGAGATGAAGGTTCTAGAGAGGAGGTAAGTGGCGAAAAAAAGGGTCTTGAAAAGAATTTAAAAGAAATGAAAAACAAGGCAAAATGGGGCTTTTAAACCCTAAAATCGCAACCTATGCGGGGTCTCATATGGGTCATATACCACCCCCTATAAAGACCCGTATGACCTTTCAAAAACTCTCCGAATTTTCCATGACAGGTTTTATACAGCCCGTATGGATCCCATCATGGCCACTCAACCCATATAAAATCGGTGTTGAACAACCAGATTGGTGGTCTTTCTGACCCTCTTTTTGGTTCTAACAACTTGGGATACTCCCGAAAACTCCCACATACGAAAAATACTCAAGAAAACAAATCAAAACACGAAAGAGAAATAGGAAGAAGTCGAAATTCCACACAGATCATCATCCCCTTTATTTTTACTTTATTTTATTTCTTTATTTAAAAATTGAATTTTTTTTACCCTCACTTTATTTGGATTTATTATTTTTTTTTGAAATATAAAATTTTATTTTCTATTTTATCCTTTCCTTTTTCTCATTATTCCGGCTCAAAATAGGATTCAAAATTTATATCATCTATATATTTTTTTAACTTATCTCAGATAAAAAATCATTTAGCGAAAATCATTTTTTAACTTACAACAGTCTCTCTCATTTTTTTTTCCAATTTGGAACAAAATCATTTTATTTCAAGGGTTCCAACTTATCTCAGATAAAAAACTTATATAAACACTCAAGTTATAACAATTATTTTTTTTAGGCAGGTATATATCATTTATATAATATATTAGCAAATGACATCATTATAAATAAATATTTTTTTAACTAAAAATCAAATGTAAATATTACAAAAGGTTGAATATAATTATATATATATATATATATTATCAGTCTTCTGCTCTCTCCCTCTTGCCTCTTATCGTTGTAGTCATCTTCCTCTGTCTGTTTGCTTATTTGCCTATATATTTGGCCACTATACCATCGGAGACTGATGTTTTCATTCTGCTCATCCCAACTCACCAATTAGTATTAGGTTATTAATTCCAAATGTTAACAAAATTATTAATATTCTAGCTCATACCAAGACAAAAAAAGACCTTATTAGTATTGCTGGCCCTAGGGCAATAAACCTTTAAGATGCTAGTTTTATTTATATATATATATATATATATATATATATCAATACAAGGCCAAAGAATAATTTAGTTGCTTTGGGTCAAAAATGAGAAAATAGAAGATTAATAATCTATACATACAATTAAAGTAGATATATAATCTACTCCGAGAGCGTTTCAAAGAACAATTTTAATTTTTTTAATAATACTTTAAGTTTTTATTTATATTATTTATAATATTATTAATTAAAAAACATTAATTACACTTAATTATTTATGTAATAAATGTCCATAAGAATTTTGAAATTCAAGGTATAAAATAGTTTCTATGGTAAAAGTTGTTTAATTATATTATTTTATATATATTCGTCACAAAATTTTAAAATCTCTGATGCAAAGCCAAGGAAAATATCTAGTTCATTATAAAACAACATGATTTGCGATAAGCTTTAAATGATTTAAAAGGTAAAATAAGACATTCATGTTATCAAGTTTTATTCGGATTAACTCTCAATGGTCTTTTTGGTCTGCAATGAAAAAAGTAAACCACTCTCCAACAAAAGTACTTATTAGCAAAGGTTAGCTGATACTTCACAAGAACATATCCGTAGTTGATGGTTTGCATTATGAGCCCAGAAAGCTCATCAGCAAAAAGACTATGGACAAAATCCTTGGCTAAACTTTCCTTGACCTTTATAGCACTGAAATGTTCTGTGAATTTCATAAAAGAAATATAGGCTACCACATCAATGGAGGTAGCAATGAGAGAGTCGGCCAAAACCTTAGAACAGTCATTAAAAAAAAACATGGGCAAACATCAAAGGTCAATTCCACAAATAAAAAAATAATAATAAAAAATAAAAATAATTCTTATGGATTATTTAAAGCACAATTTATTAACACATTCACAAATATTGTACAATATTATAAAATAAAATTTACAAATACTTTGTTAATTTAAATGCAATAATTCCAATGACTCACCATACCACTTAACATATATCTAATATACTATTTACTATTTTTATGTTACTATTTTTACCATGCAGTACAAAAATATACCAAATATTGACTAACACACGTGTAACACTCGAAAATAAAAAATACAATCAATAGTGGAAAAATATATGAGCAATGCTAATGATAGGCTCATATGGCTCATACATCAAATATGGCTACATTAAACCTAATATCTCATATGAGACAATAGTGTTGACACAGTAGTCACTACACAAAAAAAAGTGTTTTTGAGGCCGTTTTCAAGCCCTATCGAGGCGGTTATAACCGCCTATGTAGGTGTAGCGTTGGTTTTTTTACCCGCCTCTAAACCGCCGCGTATTAAGCCGGCTCTACACTTTAGAGCCGGTTTGTATCAACCGTTGAAGTAAGTTTCATCTACCGAAGCGGTTTGTAATAACAAGAGTAGAGGCGGTTATAACCAACCGCCTTTATAGCTACTAAGTTTTCATTGCTTACCAATAGTTTTAGAGGTGGTTATAACCGCCTCTATAGCTACTATGCAAATTATAAGTGGTAGAGGCGGTTATAACCACCTACATAACTACTAAGTTTTCATCCATGGTTTTAAAAGTAGAGGTGGTTATAACCACCTCTATAGCTACTAAGTTTTCATTACTTCTCAATAGTTTTAGAGGCGGTTATAACTGCCTCTATAACTAATAATTTCTTACATGTTCATACTTTTTAGAGGTGGTTATAACCACCTCTAAAATTATTTATTAATTGAATTAAATTAAATTTTAATTTATTTTCCTACTAATAGTAAAGAAATTTGTTTAACCTGTAAATCAAAAACATAAATATTTCAATACATTCAAACGTATCCGAAATTCAATTTCATTGACTTTTATTGACAAGTTATGAGCTAAAGTGCAATGTATTTTGAATAATAACAAAATGTAAAGAGTTTTACACTATTCATATACTTTCATTACAAAATATTTTTTGGGTTAATTACACAGAGTAAAAAGCTTCATATTCTCTTCATGTTCAACTATCTTGATCTTTAACTATGAATTCTCCCAAATCTGCAAAAACATATAAATGAACCATGAATGCATGATTAATTAGGAAATAAGTTAGAAACAAGTTACAAAAAATTATCACAAAATACTAATGACAACACACACACCACCCACACAAAAGGAAAAGAAAATCAGGTTTAATCACATAATATATGATATAATAAGAAAAAATGAGGCAACACAGGTTTTGGCTGGTCAAATAAACAGGACAAGGAACCTGTTGTCTCCTTTCATCATATACAATTAGTGATCTTGCTCATGTTTATAACACCATTGAGTCAATCCATCCAAGAAAAGGATAGATATCTTAAGTGGTTGGCTTAGTGCTGTGTACAGCATTCAACGTTGTAGTGATTTACAGAAAACATAACAATAGAAAACTTAATACAACTAATGAAATAGCATGTCTATTTAGTATTATTATTATTAACCAATTCCTAAGAAAGAGACAAGTGTAGCATGTTGAAGTGAAATGCTAAGTACTAATTGGCATAATTTAGTTGAGTCTACCTCTTTTCCCCACTTTATCCTGTGGTCCTACATAAATTCTAGGGATGGATTATTTTAGCTTATTGGAATTAAACACCACAAGAGCCAATTTACAAGGATGTATTTGCTATCTATTTATTTCACTATCTATTTATAACATTCTGACTCCTAGGATTTTTCAAACCACATAACATCGCTAAAAGCCATAAATTCAATGACTTTATTCAATGACTTTGAAGGGAAAACCTAAAAAATAAACTTTGCTTTTCATTTATTTTAATTCAACACAAGCATGTGAGAGGAAGTTTATATGGGTTCGACATAACCTTATTCAAAATAACATAGCAAGTCCACATGAGCACACAGATTGAACATTACTGTTCAGCAGCAAAACATGAAATGCAAGAAGAAAATGCCTCCAAGGTTCAGAGTATTTATCCCAATGGCTACATTTGCACCTACACAGGTCACCGTATAGTTTAGTAAATCATTTTCCAATTCAAAACAAGATTAGGCATATACATAAATAGTCGAGCCTTTTTCTACCGATGGTTATTGGGTGAAGGCACAATAAACAGGTCAAAGATTAATATGACAAATAATTATGTATGTTAACCATATATTTAATTAATAACATGACTTAATGAAGATATTGGCCAAGAAATTTCATCAAGCAACACAACAATCAAATTTTCATCAATGTTTTCTTCATCCTTATACCAAGAGACCTTTGGAAGAATAGCATCAAGAGTGTCATTCAAGGTTTCAACAAAGGCAACCACACTACAGCAACTCACACCAATATGGAAATTCCCATTTTGAACTCAAAACTCATAACCAACTACTCATTAATACTTCTAACGAAGTTTTGGACTTAAAACTTTTAAATATCTTATTACATAGGATAAGTAATACTAGGCTATGAGTCTTTAGTAAAATATTTTTATTAAACACCATCCTGATAAACAAATAACACAAATGCAAAATGGAAAAGAAAAACACCTCAGGTCCCTATCACTATTTTTCTCTATTCTGGGAAGGATCTGTTATTAATTATGACACTAGAAATATGCAATTATCTTGCCATTTTCACTTTAAAAAAATCATTAAAAATATTAAGGGTTCATTAGAGAATTTGTGTATCATAGACTTGAAATAGTTAGCTTTTGCTTGAAGTCATTAATATGCACTTAATACACATTTAATACCTCCTAAAATATGAAAAGCAATGCTAGTCTAGAAAATCAACAATCATACCCATCCTTGGAAATGGACCATGAGACAAGATCAAATACCATCGTTACACAAATAATCCACCAAATAATCAAAGAAGAACCATAGATGGCCACTTTTTGAATACCATAAAGAAGGTTTAAAAAAAAAACAGATTAAGAACATAGAAGCATGAGCTGTGAGAAAACTAAACAGGATGCGATATAATTCTGATGAACGTAGTAACATCAAGAAATGCCATTTATGAATGAAAAAATCCCTACAAATAATAAGAAAAACAAAGATATCTCTTTACAACAGTCTACAAGTTAGTATCCCATATAACCTCGCAGCATAGGGAGAAGAGCACAACCAAATATCATCAAAGTTATAAAGAAAATCAGATTAGAAACATTACAACTCCAAACATGGTGCAATAAGAACAGAGAGACAGATTTACTTTTCTAAATAAAACTATTGATGAAAATTGTAAGTTTTTGATACTCTACTTCAGAGCTAAAAACCAACAAACCTCTTGACCACATGATCTTTAGATTTTGTCCACTAACATCAGTGAATAGATGCAACATCTTCAACCTATTATCATCATTACAAAAAGATGTTTTACTTTATTATTTAAGAATGAAAAGTGATAAAAAGTAAGACAAATAATTTACTTCCTTGACAGGTGCTTTAGACATCCTATCATTGAAACTTCTTTCGGCCATAAACCCTCCAAATAACTCTTTCATATCAGCCAAATCTGAGCTTAGCTTCTCACATTTATCCTTCATCTTAGCCAATTCCAATTTAACGTTCTCCAACTCCACTTTATGATTGTTGTTAGTAGTTGAGGCACTTGTGCTAATGAATTTTGATATGACACTAAATTACTTACTTGGAGTAGGTCCTAATCCCAAACCACGCACCCTACCATTATGTTCAACTCCATAAACCTTTTGAAATACCATTTCATTGATTTCATTTTGTTAAAAATTTGCACTTGAGCTTGTGTAACTAACTTGGAGATCATGTGCTACTTCTTGTAAGTTCAACTAAATATTATTCAAAATTGAAACAAAAAACCAATATCATCAACTGAAATGTCGAGCAAATAGAATAGAAATCATACAAGTCATTAACATGGAACTTTAAGACTGAAAAATAAAATAAAAATCATACAAGTCATATATGAACAGAACAGTTTCCCACCAGATCTTGTTCCTTCATAAAAGAAATATTGAACGGAATGGACCATACCTCATTTTCACTCTACTTGGAGTTCCCATCTATCAACCCAATTTGGAGTGAAACTTTTCAGATGCCTTATTTTCTACCCAATTCATAGAGCCAAACATGTGTGATCACTGCATTTAATTGCTCTATTTATCTACCACTGGATTTGTTTATTTATTTTGTGTTGTATTGGTTGATTCTAGCTAGGGTTTCAAGAATAACCAGTCTGTCATTACATGAGATTGAGATCCCCAATTTCAGCAAAGATGTAACAGTCCTAATAGCAGCAAACTTGTGCTTTTCCAACCATCACATTACAATATCACCTGTAGTAGTAAATTTACTGTAACAGTGCATTATCTTTTAGTTATTCAGTCATAAAGCTATCACAATGGAACTGGGTTGATATAAAAATTATTTTTCAGAAAACACAGTGAACAGAAAATGTTGTCCTAAAATGGTTTTCAAACAGAAAAAAAGTAAAAAACAGCAGAACAATTGTGCAGCCACATACTATATTATGGCTAACATGCAGTAACAACCAAAATTAAAGATGATGGTGCTTTTCCAATGTAATTTCATTAAATCAAATCTTCAAAATACATATCAAGACAGGCATGTTGAAGAGTTTAAAATATATCATTCATGAATCAAATTCATGCATATAAATAATATAAATAATATAAACAGCTTTGGTATTATTAATTATTATTATTATCATTTCCACGATGACTATCACCATTTTGAAGAAAAAACTGACTTTTGAAATATTATCTTTATTAGCAAGAGAATAAAAATATAGACTTTTTCATCTCTCTCAATAATAATAGTAATAAATAAAAAACAAAGCTGGCCTCCCAAAAAAGTATTATTACACAAGTGCTTTAACTAGAACTTTTGGATGGTTCAATACTGTGTTAATTTGGTTATTAAACTAGATTTTTAAAGAAATAAGAAAATAATCTTTCTTATAAATAGATCACTCACTTACCAATTTCTTTCTAAATTCTTCATTAACATAGCTACCATCTTTTCTTTTATATGAGTTGCATCCCACATTGTAAGACGATCCGGCTCTTTCCCCGTTTCATTTTCCTATTAAACATTCAAAACATTAATCATTTCATTCTAACATTAATTGTAAAAGAAAATCACTTACTATTTCTTTCCTAATTCGTGCAAAGCTTTTTCGACCACATGTATGTGCATTGTTTTTGTTTTTTTGCATTTCTTTTATTTAGTTCAGTAAGTTCCTACACAATAAAAATATATTCCAATTATAAAAGATAAATTAAACTCTAATATAAGTCATAATAGTAACAATAATAATTTAAATAAAACTTATACTAATTACCTCATTTCTTGGGTTATACCACTGATGAACAAGGCTAGGCTATTGTTCGTCAAGAATAGTTAAAGGTAGCTCCACTAAAACTCGTTCCTTTTTCCTTTGGAATATAAAATTCTGCCTCCAAGTCACCTTTCCAATCTCTCCATCTCTTGTTTATGAGGAAAATCAAATTTTGTCTGTCATCAAACATTAATTTAATAATAACAAGCAACAATAACCATGAATATGTGAAAAGAAAAAAAAGAAGACGAAATCAAAAATATTGGAAAAAATTACCATTAGGAGTTTTAGACATTTCGCTTTGTATGGAGTAAAATCTTCATGTCTCCAATTAGGAATGTTGATTGGAGCATAAGCACCATTCTTTGCAAGCACACCAAGGAAAGAACTTAGCGTGGCAGCATCTTTGGTGCACGGGACTCCATATTTATCTACCTTAATTATAAAATTTTCCGTTGATGTCCAGACATTTGCCATTACTGTCTTTCCTTTATGTCGGGACTGCTTTTCTTGTGTACTAGCATCATTTTCTTGCCCAGTTGATTCATGATGTGAAGAAGTATGACCTTCTAGTAGCTCCATAATCTTCAAGCTTTTTTATCCTCGAGCCATGAGTTTTCCTATACAAATTTCATATTTATTAGATTGCAATAACAATTTCACAATCCATAAAACTTGGTCAGATGAAAAAGTAGTGTCACTATCTTGCCAGCGAGGATCTACTAAACAATTATAAATCACACAAAGGCACTGTCAAAATTTTTTGTTTGCCTTCTTGGACAACCACCAGTAAGAGACAAATGGGCTTGGAAGATTCTAACTTGATCCTAAAAAAAAAGCACTAATATTAGCTTTTATAATATTCAATTACAGACCAACAGACAAAATGCTAATATCCCATTGGTTAATACCAAATCTAACTTCCCATTGGTCACTCTAAAATCTTAAAGTGATCCAGCATTGGGTGTACACTAACGTCAAGAGATTTACTGGTTTTAATATTCATTTCTTCAAAAACACTTCAAATACCACAATTGCTATTCCCCCAAAACCCATGCTTTTCCTCTCATTTTTTCAGAGCACCATGCTGGACCAGAATAGTGCCATCCTGGCACCCCACGCTGCTTGTCCTTCTCCACATCATGCCACATCTCCATCCCAACCATGCCGTGATCCCCCACTCCATGTATGGCCATGTTTGCTGCCAACTTGCCATCTTCAATCATCTCTCCAACAATTATCACTTGTTTAAAACCTAAATTATTTATTGTTATCAATCATTTGAATTTCTTGAATAAAGATGTAAAAATAAAAAATATGTTTATTTTGGAAGAAAAAAATTGTTATTTTTTATTATTTTTTTATTTTATTATTTTTTTTATAAATCATGAGATGTCACACTTCAATTTTAAATTAAGACAAAAATGAAAACAAAGTACAAACTCCTGCTTGTATTGTGAGAGTGGTTAAAATATTATTATTGATGTTCTATTCGAATTTAAAAACACTGGTTCTTAAAAAAATTTGAAATGTGACATAATTACCAATAATATTGTTTCCCAAAACTTTACAAGAATTAGAAAATAATGAATTAAAATCTATATTTTGTATTGAATATTTAATTATTATTTTTTGAGGGGATTCATTGAGATGTTATTTTGCTTTTCCATAATTTTGTTTTATAAATATATAAATAATGGTTAAAATATTTTAAATATATTCAAAAATTTGACAATTCCTTCTCTCAGTCAAAGTGATTTTGAAAAAAATATTCAAAATATTTCTTTATATAATTTTTACTCCTTTTTAAAGTAATTTTTTTACATACATTAAAAACCCACAACCTAAGCGCAGGTCTTCTTGCTAGTATGTATGTGTATGTATATATATATATATAACCTTTTAACCCTTGATTTAGAACAATCATAGTAAAATTTTAAAAATACACATGCAAAGGGATACATCTTACAAATAAACCCTTCTTAAAATTAAATCTTCCAAATATACCCTATTTAGAGAGAAATCTTATAAATAAATCCTGATAAGAATAAAAAAAATTCATACATGCAACCCTTCCTAGAAAAAAAAAAATTTATAAAACAAAAATCACATTTTAAAAATGAAATACTAACAATTAAACCTTTATCTAAAGAATAGTCTGGCAAATAACCTTTTGTTGGGATAAAAAAAAAACCTCACAATTAACCTTTATATGGCATAAGGCAACATAAAACTTATTTATTGTTATTTTTAAAAATTTTCAAATTTATAAAACCAAATAAGAAAACCACAAAAGCATGACCATAACCAAATTTAAAAGAAACGACTTTTAAATCCTTCTCAAACTTGCACATCCGACATGAACCTTTGACTTTTCAAAAACATGCTAATGTTAGGTAATATCGTAAAAATTAAATAACATCATTAAAGACATGCGGAAACAATAATAAATTTGCGATATGTGTAATTGTTTTAATGAACACCGTAATTTTAATTAAAAGACCTAGAAAATTACCTCTTAATGATTTTTTTTTGATATGCCAAATTGTCTATCTCCTAGCGCCGAACAAAAGTCCCAAGCCTCTAGATCACATGCCGGAATTAAGAGACAATCTCCTCTTCTTCTCCAAATAGCTGCTAGGGTTAGAGAGCAAATGGATTTTCTCACTAGAGAATTAATTGATTGATTCTATGATTAGAGAAGAGTCATATTTATAGAGACTTCATAAAATATGATAAACATCATTCAAAATATGAACCATCATAATATGATAAACATCATTCAATTATGAAGTCTTATTCAAAATATGAACCTTCATAATATGATAAACATTTACCATAGAGGTTCTATTAGAAATATGAGTCATAATGTAACTAAAACCACTTTTGTCTTTGAGTCCTTATAATTTTGATTATCTATTCAACTCTATTAAATTTAAATCAAAATTTAAACTTAAGACAAAAACCCTAGACCAATTTTTTAAATTATAAATTGATAATTTTACCCCTGCACTCAGCACAAGACTAATTCTTTATCCCTTTAAGCGTGACTCCCTAAATTCGTTCCGATTGGCAATGGGAGGATACCAAAGGACGTGGGTGGCACCTAGCCAGTCCCCATGGCCCCACGTCGTAACCTAATTGAACACGAATAAGTAGATCATTATGAATCTTTTTCGATTATGATTACCATATGTGTATAAATCTTTCGTTCTTATATCCCAACCAAGTGAAAGCTATGGTAATTGTCAAACTAACTGAACTCGTTTATATGTAAATAACTATAATAGGGTGAGATTACCAAACTACCCTTTGTGTCCCACACTATTAGTTTGACTGCCTTGGCCAAGGTCTTCTAATCTCACATACTTATAATTGTATCTGACACTAACTCGTTTACTTCTGAGAAAACGAATCCCTTCTTAGTGATTACTCACAACTGCTACTTGCCCGACATAGTCGCACTTCGAGGTCGGCCCTATCAAAAGATAAACTGAGCCTAACAACTCTAGTACATTGTGATCATGATACATCAGATCTAAGATCTACTCATATAATCATAACCAACAATCCCAATCATTAAATGTCAAAAAGTAAAACCCATGTGATTGGATTATTGCGAGTCATGTTCGAATACACTAATCCCAGTGATGCATTTATGACATATGCTCTAACTATTCCATAGTGTTCAACTAGCACTTTTTGTCAAAGTATATGTCATACAAATCCTTACGAACCTTTAACGCCCAATTAAATATTCTCTGATTTATGAACTATTTAAATGTATAAGTATCAAACCCTACTAGTGCTCTCCTCTTTATCCCACAAAAGAGTAGAATGTTTAACTTAATACACATGGACTATGATATTCAAAACTAATTATAATGCAATCACAAAATTTATATGAACATCAAAATAAATGCCTTTTAATAATAATAACAATGTATAATAGAAATGAAATGATCTAATACAAGTATACTTGTTGGCATTCGGGGCATAATCCTATGAGTTAAATCCTTCGTAATTTATTTTAAAAAATAATTATTTAATGAAATTATAATTACACTCTCAGTTGAAGTCTAAGGTCTAATAGGCAACTAAAAATTGGAGTATTTACTTTTCATTACTCAAGTGGAATTTTTTTATGTTTTTTTATTGGTTCACTGAAAATAAGATTACAGATTTACAATTGGATTGTTTTTAGGCATCACATCAAGTAGAAACTATAAAGAGTTATTACTTAAAGCATGAAAAATAAATGGTTTTTTTTTTAATTTTGGCAAGAACAAAGAAATATTTAGTCATACAAAAATAGTTAAAATAATTAGCAAGAGTACACACAATATGTCCATTATTTATTTATTTAAATCATGTATCTCTAAAAGTTCAGTTTATTGAAACCGATCAACAGTGGTGGAAACAAGAATAGATTATTATCAGTTTTCTAAGTTTTTGAATTGCATTAGTAGGAAAATAGAATGACTATGAAGCAATCACTTTATTGGTTAGTGATTGAATGTAGAAATCTTTTAATTGTTGCTTATATGAAATGCAGAAGATTCAATGCTGAGATTTGTTTCCAATGAGAATGCAAAAGTTAACAACATGAAATTCTGTTTTTCACAAGGACATGGTTTTAACAAATAGAAATATTCAAAACATACAAACATTAAGTGCAACATATTTGATGCAGAGATTGTTTGTAATGAAATGCAACCGTTAACATGACTGAAACAAAGCCAACATTAAGTGCTTGTTTTACTTTCATCTATGTACTAAATGTGATTTTCTATTTCAATGAAATGTATACAAATTGTGTTACTTGAAAAAAGAAACCCATACATGAAATGTAACAGATTCAAATCAGATCTGTTTTTAATGAAATGTGAGAATCAACAATAGGAAATTATGTTTATCAGAGCACAAAGTTTTTGCAAATAAAAAACTAAGGACATGAGATGAATGCATCTGAGATCTAAACCAACCTATCAGTAATCATATAATTTTAACTGATCACAACACGGAAACATGAAATGCAGATGAAATTTGTCGCTGATATCAACAACAGGAAATGTAACAACCATGAGTCACATAATTGTTATCGATTGAAATACTGGCAAATAAAATGTAATAGGTTTAAAGCTGAAATTAGTTTCTAATGAAATGTTACAACAATAAACAATAGGAAATTTTCCCTGCTAGTTTGTGAGTAATGTAAATAAAATACAATATGTAGTTTTTATGAAGAAGAAGAGAATTTCTTTTAAGAAGGCAAACAAAAATACAAGATATCTCAATTGAATGAATGAGGATTCAACATGACCAGTGTAGTGATTTCATCCAGCGTTCTTGTAAATGTGCACACCCAGCTTGATGAGCTCCAAGACGCAAACAACACAGGTTTCCAAATTGTTATCGTATGAGAAACCTGTGTTATGGTGGGAGAGAAGCTAGCGCCAATTGCTGAGGGTTTAAATGAAGAGCATGTGAGCTGGATGTTGCCTTCCACATCAGCAGATTATAATTCCATTCATTGGCGGGACGTGGCTAATGAAACAGCTATTGGTGGATGTGGTCAGAGGATCAAATAGAGGAACTCTCATTTGAAAGAGTTCGTTATTGGCGATGTCGTGGCTGAATGAAAGAATGGAAATTGGAGAACATTGTAAGGGTTTGTTAATTCCATCTGGAGAGAGATATAAGAGAAAAAGGGCAAGAAGAGGAGGGTTAGCTGTTGTCTGAGTGAAGTGTGGCCTTGTTCTGAATGTCAGTGATCTCCGGTGAAATCCGGTTGTGCTTTCCGATGATCATATCGGGAGGGAAGTTAGCTTCCCATTATCTTTCTGTATTTCTTACCAATTTCTTAGGTTGTTTCCTATTTTTTGTGATTCTATTTTTAGATTTTGTTGAGATCTTGAGTGATTTGCAACACTGATTGTAATTTCTTTTTGTTTGAACATTCTGTTGAATTGGTTGAATTGTGAGAAGAATTCCATTTGATTGAGAGATTATTGCTTAGATCTTAGTTTTCTTCCTTAATTGATTGAAGATCCATAACATTTTGGTGCTTTCATTTGTTCTCACAATTACAGCATGAAGGATATTACAGCTCGATTGGATACTATGATGGCTATCGAACAGCATGAGGAGAGGTTATTAGCAGCCATGGATCAACATGATGAACATGTGAATCTTATGGAACAAGCCCTCTCTAGGTTATCTGTGATTTTGGAAAGTCAACAGCATAGGTTGCAAGACAATGTCACTGCTTCTACATCAGTTCAACTAGCGGTGATTAGAGAAGATGATTATCATGTTAATCCTTCTGCACATATTAGAGCAATAATACTGGATTTTCCTCGTTTTGATTGTTCTGAGGTGCTACAATGGATATATCATGCGGAGTAGTTCTTTGAGTACATTGATATTACAGATCCTTATAAACTCAAGATAACTCAAATTCATTTTGAAGGATCGATGATTCCTTGGTATTATGTGATGAAGAAGAATAGATATTTTACATCTTGGTCCCAATTTTTGCAGGCTCTAGAATTTGCTTATGGACATTTTGCCTATGAGGATCCTAGTTATGCTTTAATCTGTCTCATGATGGCACTGTTATTCAATATTATAATACCTTCATTGTGTTGGCAAATAGAATGGATGGAATGTCGCCCAAAGCATTATTAACTTGTTTCATTAGTGGTTTAAAGAAAGACCTTCAGAGAGATATCGTTCCATTAAAGCCTGATTCATTACGTCAAGCTATGAACTTAGCTCAATTATATGAAGACAAATATTCTGATAAGTGTTCGTTCAGTTGTTACAAAAGGATCTTCTTAACGTGTTGTATTTCAACCAGATATTCATGTTAGAACTAATTCTTTTCGGCCACATCAAGGAGTTTTTGTAGTTCATAGACCTTGGGTGAATTCACAGAATTTTCAGGGCACTACTCATTATATTATAACATACCTGGATCTGCTAGTTCTTCTCCACCATTTAAGAGAATTAGTTTTAATGAAATGCAATTAAGACGTGCCAAGGGCTTATGTTTTAATTGCGATGAAAAATTTTCACCTACTCATAAACGTCCAAATAAAAGGTTGATGTTGCAATGGGATGACGATACTATTGTTGATGAAGAGGCTCCGGCTGTCATTGCTGATAATTCAATGCCTGTACCTACTACTAATTTCACTATGGAGTTTGACAATCCTATGGCTTCTGAAGAAACTTCTACAAAACATTCATTGAATCCTATGAACGGTGCTCTTGTGTCTGGCAGTATGCGATTCTCTAGAATTATTAATGGGCATTTGGTTCAAATTTTATTAGATGGGAGCAGTGATGACAGTTTTATGTAGCCTAGGTTGGCAAAAATTTTTTGCATTTTTATGTACAGCCTAGTCTACCTTTCAAGGTACTAGTAGGTGATGGCTCTGCTCTACAGGTTGAAGGGTTGATTCCGAACTTACAGATTTAGGTACAATCTTTTAAAAATTCCAGTGTATTTGCTTCCTATTAAAGTTGCAGAAATCATTTTGGGGGCTGATTGGTTAACAACTTTGGGATCTCATATTATTAATTACGAAAATCTTTACATTCAATTTTATTATGATGGCAAATTTATCACTATTCATGGTGTTCTAAATTCTGGTCCTCAGATATCATCTCTTCATCAGTTGCATCGATTGTATAGATCCAAGGCAATTTCTGCCTGCTATTCTTTATCAGTAGATCCTTCTACCCATTCAAATGTGCAATTGCAGTTTCCTGTTGACATGCCAAACACTTTGCAACAATTGTTGTTCAAATACCATGGAGTGTTCTCTATACCTACAGGATTGCCTCTATCCAGAGAATTTGACCATATAATCATTCTTCAATCTGAGGCGCAACCTATGAAGGTGAGACCTTATCGATATCCCCATAGTAAAAAAAATAAGATAGAAATCATGGTAAATCAGATGTTGTAGGATGGTTTAATTGAGCATAGCATGAGTCCCTTTTCATCTCATGTTCTTTTGGTTAAAAAGAAAGATGGAACTTAGAGATTTTGCACCGATTATAGGGTATTGAATGCTTTGACTATTATAGATAGATGCATATCCAATTCCAACCGTTGATGAATTGTTGGATGAATTGCACGGTGCACATATCTTTTCTAAACTGGATTTAAGATCTTCTTACTATCAAGTCTTAGTTCATCCTGATGATAGACACAAAACGGCAATTAGAACACATCATGGGCACTTTCAGTGGTTGTTGATGCCCTTCGGACTATCTAATGCACCCGCCACATTTCAAGCTCTAATGAATGGGATTTTTTAGTTTGCCATGCGAAAATATGTTCTTATATTTGTTTGAGGATATATTGGTGTAAAGCAAGGACTTGGACAGTCATTTGGTACACTTGGAACAAGTCCTTCTAACATCATAGAAACATACACTCTTTGCCAAATATTTTAAATGCTGCTTTAGAGTATTTCAAATTGAGTATCTGGGGCATATCGTCTCAACTACAGGTGTGCAAATGGACAAAGACTAAAATTTAGTCTATTTTACAGTGGCCAGAACCAACAAATGTTAAATAGTTGAGAGGATTTTTAGGAATTAGTGGTTATTATCAAAGGTTCATTAAAAATTATGCTTTTCATGCTCAACCTTTAACTTATTTGTTAAAGAAAGATTGCTTTCAATGGGATTCTGCAGCAGCAAAAGCATTTTAGAATTTGAAACCAAAAATTTCTACTGATTCAGTTTTGAAATTGCCTGATTTCAACAAACCTTATACCTTGGAAACATAGGCTTCTAGGACTGGAATTGGTGCAATTTTGAGTCAAGCCAATCATCCACTTGTCTATTTCTCAAAGAAATTAATTCCACTAATGAAAAAAAAATCAATTTATGTCTACGAATTATATGTCGTTACTGAAGCAGCAACTAAATTCAGACATTATCTTTTTGGTCATCACCACATCAAAACTGATTAGGAGGCATTGAGACATCTTTGTCAACAGAATATTCATACTCCACAACAACAACAATGGCTTCTAAAGCTTCTGGCTATAATTTCAATATTGAATATAGACCTAGTAAGGACAAGTTAGCCGCTGGTGCCTTATCAAGGTGTTTTCAAATGCACATCTCAATTCCAAAATGCTCTCTGTAGTCTCAGATATATTAACTACAATAGTAGGAACAATTTTGTGCTGACAAAATTAAGAAAATTCAGTCCCAAACCAATACAAATCCTGAATTTACTTGGCAGCAGAACTTGCTATGGAAGAAATAAAAATTGGTTACTCCTGATGATATACAGATAAGAAATCAACTATTAAAGGAATTTCATTCCACCCCTATTGGTGGTCATGTAGGCACTCTTCGGACTTATATGAGAATGGCTCAACAATTCTATTGACAAGGGATGCGCAAGGATGTTAAGAAATTTGTTTAAAACCTGTATGGTGTGCCAACAAGATAAATTAAATCATACTCATCCTGCAAGCCTTCTTCAACCCTTGCCAATTCCTCAATAGATAAGGGATGATTTGACCATGGATTTTATTGTTGGCTTATTTCAATAGATAAGGGATAATTTTTGTGGTCATTGACAAATTATCCAAATTTGGCCATTTTATGCCTCTCAAAGCCAATTTTTCTAGTATTGTGGTTATTGATACTTTCATTCAACATGTAGTCAAATTACATGGAGTTCCTAAAAGTATCATTAGTGACCGTGACAGAGCTTTTCTCAATAGATTTTGGCGACATCTTTTTCTATCTATGGGTGCCACCTTATCAAGATCTTTAGCATACCATCCATAGTCTGATGGTCAAACAAAGGCTTTAAATAAATGTTTAGATCTCTATCTCCGTTGTTTTGTTTCTGAAAATCCCAAAGTATGGGTTGAATTTTTACCATGGGCCCAATACTAGTATAACACATCATATTAGTGTAGTGCTGAATTTACCCCATTTCAAATAGCCTATGGCCAAGATCCACTAGTCCTAATCTCGTATACTTCAAGTGAGAATGATAATTCTGATGTTACAGTGATGCTGCGGAAAAGGGACAGAGTTCTTTAACAATTAAAACAAAACCTTTTGAAGGCACAAGCTAGGATGAAGAAATTTGATGATAAGAAGCGTTCGGATATTTCATTTTCTGTGGGAGATTTGGGTATTTGTTAAGCTTCAACCCTATCTTTAACACTCTCTTGCCTTGAGGAAAAATAAAAAAAATTGAGCGTGCGTTATTTCAGCCCATTTCAAATAATTCAACAGATTGGCAAGGTTGAATATAAATTGCTGCTGCCCGAAGACACTAGTATTCATCCAGTTTTCCACGTTTCTGTCTGAAAGAAATGTGAGGGAGATCATTTGACACAAGCAAGTTCATCACCACTTCCATTGAAGTCAATTGATGAAGGTCCATTCTTGTAGCTGGTGGCAATTCTCAATTTTAGACATATTTTGCACAATGGAAAAATTTCTATTCAAGCATTGATTCAATGGAAGGGTTTGTCAGGATGATGACAATTCTTGGGTGGATTGGGAGGGGATTAAATCTCAGTTTCTTGGCCTTGAGGACAAGGCCAAAGTAAATGAGGGGGATATTGTCATAGAGGGATGCTGCCTTCCACATCAGCACATTATAATTCCATTTATTGGCGGGACGTGGCTAATGAAAATTCTATTGGTGGACAAGGCTAGAAGATCAAATGGAGGAACTCACGTCTGAAAGAGTTCATTCCAGGCGATGACATGGCCGAATGAAAGAAGGGCAATTGGAGAACATTGTAAGGGTTTGTTATTTCCAGATGGAGAGAAATATAAAAGGGAAAAGGGGAAGAAGAAGAGGGTTAGTTGTTGTCTAAGTGAAGTGTGTCCTGGTTCTGAATGTCAGTGGTGTCCGACGAACTCCGATGGTGGTTTCGATGATCAGATCGGGAGGGAAGTTAGCTTCCGATTATCTTTCTGTATTTCTTACCAATTTCGTGGTTTGTTTTCTGTGATTATGTTTTTAGATCTTGTTGAGATCTTGTGATTCTATTTTTATAGATCTTGTTGAGATCTTGAGTGATTTTGCAACACTGATAGCAATTTCTTCTTGATTGAACATTCTGTTGAATTGGTTGAATTGTGAGGAGAATTCCAGTTGATTGAGAGATTATTACTTGGATCTTAGTTTTCTTCTAAATTGATTGAGTATCCATAACAACCTGCTCCAGCTACTCCTTGTTCCAGCTCGGCATCAATAGTGAAACTATGTAATTGTCCATTACCTCTCGTTTGAAACCTAAAGAGTTATCTTTGTATTGGCTTTTTGTGGGGGAAACATTACAAGAAAAAATGTAATTGCGACACATATATTTGCGACGCATAAATAGGTCGCAGATTTATGACACAAATTGCAACCATTTATGACAAAACCAAAAGCATTGCAGATATAACCAAATTACGTCCGAAAAAAATGACCATCCAAGAATGTCGCAAAATTTTGTCGCACAAGTTTTTGCACTTACCATGTAGTGGTTTATGACACAGATTGTGACACATTATTTGCAATGATCTATTGGCGTCACCAAATTTGTCGCAAATGTTGGCACCTAGCATGCAATTGGTTTGTGACACAGATTGCGACACATTATTTGCAACGATGTTTTGGCGTCGCAAATGGTGTCGCAAAATTTTGCCGCACTTGAAATTGGTTTGCGGCATAGATTGTGACACATCATTTGCAACTATCAACTATCGTCGCAAAATGTGTCACAAATTTTAATAATAAACAAATATATTTCTCCCATCCAAAAAGGTAGGTTTTGGTTTGTGGGCAAATGCAAGAGAAGTCCTCCATAGAACCCTCATTTTCAGTCCAAAACTTTTACTTTTCTTCACTTCTTTCACAAGTTTTTAGATTTCTTAACAAATTATGCATGATTATTTGGTATTAATGCCTCCAAAACCTTATTCTTGGTGACTTAAGTTGGTATGTCTTTTTCTCTCTCTCTCCTCTCCTCTCTCTCTTGAATTTGCTTTTAGGGTTTCATTTAGTGTATTTAGTAAATTTGTCAAGATTTGAGTTATGAGTGTCGTATTAATCGACTTATGTTATATATTATTGTTTCGAATTAGTGATGATTATAGTATTACTGTTTTAGTTTGGATCATTTGTAGATTTTACAAGAGTTGGAAAAATGGCCTGAAGTTTACGAAGGTTTATGGGATATTTTGCGACACGACTGTTTTTGTGTCGCAGAATTTGGCAAAATGTGTCTCAAAATTTTTTGCATATTACTAGACCTAGTTGTATTTGAAAAATATTTTTGATTTCAGGAATAGTATAACAAGAATTTGCCTGGTTATGGTGCACTAAATGATGAATTTATTTTGGGTGCAACTAAATTCATTGAGTATGCAAGTTCACAACCTGAGCAAATGGATGGGTCGTTAATAAGGTGCTCATTTAAGAATTGTGATAATTTGAAATTTTTTAGCACGGATGAAGTGATGCTTCACCTTTGTCGCAAAGGATTCACAGCCAATTATATCAACTAGACATGTCATGGAGGGACAATGTGGCATGAAGAAGAACAATTTGTGGTCAACCAATTGCCACAACAAACTATTTGGTGGGATCAAGGATTTAGAAATTTTGAAGACATAGGTTGTAGCTTTGCTGCACATTCGGACTTTGATGATGATGTTGGTAATTATGGTCATGAAAATCCATCTGTACTGCATGATGAAGCTAGCCCAAGTATCCAACAACCACATGAAGAGGAAAAACCATATGTTGATGAGGTAGTTCATAGTCCTCAATGTAATGATACAACAGATTTGTGTGACGGTTTCATTGGTTTGCTAAAAGATGTTGATAAACCTCTATATGATGGATGCGAAACTTATACGCAGTAATCTCTGGTTGCTAAAATGCTAAGTATGAAGTTTGAATACAACCAATCTGTGAATCACTTTAATGAGAATACTAGAGTGTTTAAGAACTCACTACCTTGAGAAAACACATTGCCTGAGGATTTTTATGGTTATAAAAGGTTAATATGTGACTTGGGTCTACCTGTGATAAAAATTGATGCTTGTAGAGACAGATGCATGTTGTTTTGGAAAAGTGATGAACATTAGCAATTCTGTAAGTTTTGTAAGTTGCCAGTATAAACAAAGGGAAGGGGCACTTAATAACCCTATGCATAAAAGGGTTGCGTATGCTATATTGACGTACTTGCCATTAACTCCAAGGTTACAGAGGTTATATGCTTCAAAGGTAATGGCGCCGCATATGACATGGCATGCTACTCATGAAACAAATCAAGGGGTCATGTGTCATCCTTCAGATGCAGAGACATGGAAACATTTTGATACAATTCATCCCAGTTTTTCTTCAGAACTTCACAAAATTTGGTTAAGCCTTTGTGCTAATGGGTTTTCTCCTCACAATCAATATGGGCAAGCTTATTCATGTTGGCCAGTTATTGCTACACCTCACAATCTTCCTCCAGGGTTGTGCATGAAGAGCCCTTATATGTTTTTATCTTTAATCTATCCGGGGCCTAAAAATCCGAAGAAGAATATAGATGTCTTTTTACAGCCCTTGATTGAGGAGTTGAAGCATTTGTGGGAAATTGGTGTTGAAACTTATGATATCAACTTAGGTAAAAAGTTTAACATGAGAGCTGCACTTTTGTGGACCATTAATGATTTTCCTGCTTATGGAATGGTTTCTGGATGGAGTACCTGGTTTGCTTGGGTGCCCGATATGCATGGAGAAGTCTAAAGCTTTCTATCTACATCATGGTAAAAAAGTCAGCTACTTCGATTGTCACAGGCAATTTTTACGAATGAATCATTCATATAGAAGGGATAAGTCATCTACCTCCAAGATTTACAAGAAATGAGATTTGGGGCCGTGTGTCACAATATAAAACTGTCATTGAGGATCCTCGAGGTAAGACCCCTCACTATGGCAACAATCACAAATGGAATAAAAAAAGGTATTTTTGAGAATTACCATATCGGAGGACTAACATGATTCGACACAATCTTGATGTCATGCACATTGAAAAAAATGTGTTTGATAATATCATGGATACAATATTTGATGTACCTGGGAAAACTAATGATAATTTGAATGCACGGAAAGATCTTCATATTCTCTGCGATCGCCCCGAACTTGATGTTCCTATTGACAATACAGTGCCTCGTAAGCCAAAGGCAAAGTACACATTGACAAAAAATGAAAAAGTTAAGATTTGCAGTTGGGTGAGGGCTTTCAGGTTTCCCGATGGCTATGCACCAAATCTTGGTAGATGTGTTGACATCAATGAATGTCGGTTGAAAAATATGAAAAGTCACGATTGTCACTTGTTCATGTAGAGGCTCATTCCGATTGCATACAGAGAGATATTACCTGATTTCATATGGTGTACATTAACTAAAGTGACTTTGCTCTTTTAGATCATATGCTCTGAACTGCTTGATTTGCAAAAGCTTCAGGAATTGGAGAAAAATGTGGCTATATTGTTATGCAACTTGGAAAAAAGTTTTCCTCCAGCTTTCTTTGATTCCATGGAACATCTACTTATTCACTTGCCATATGAGGCTTTAATTGGGCCCTGTTTAATATTGATGTATATATCCATTTGAAAGGTAATATTTTTATCATCTCTTTTAGAGTTAATGTATGTGTTTATGTTATGATTTAATTATTGAAGCTCATAGATTATTTCGAATTATATATATACATATATTAGGTTCCTTCATGGATTAAAGAAAAAAGGAAGAATAAAGCTCATGTGGAAGGTTCAATATGTGCAGCTTACATTGTTGAAGATATGTATTCTTTGCAAACCATTTCTTTTAAAAAGATGTTCCACCTTACAAGAGAATGAGAGTTAAAAGAAATGAAGAGGGTGTCGATAAGAACATTCTACAACTATCCAATTCGAGGTGAAGGCCGGATGGTAGAAAGATGGCTATCTCAAGAAGAGTTACATGCCGCACAGACATACATATTACAAAATTGTTAAGAAGCTCAACAAATTTATCAGTATGTTTGGTATTATATGTGATTTTGTGAGTTCAAATGAGTATGCATGTTAATTAAATATCATAACTAAAACTATTTTTTATTTTGTAGGATGTTTGTCACACACCTTCAACACTTAGATGCCACAGTCATTGAAAAAATGGTCGATCTACATTTTGCCGAATGGTTTTATTTGGTTATGTGAGTTTCTTAGATATCTTTTTATTATTACATACTTCCTTATTCAATCACAAAATATATTGGTATTCGTAACTTTAACTAATCTTGGTAGTATCACATTAGGTTCAAACCCAGATAATCAAGTTACTAACCAATTTTAGCTGAGTCTTGCATGGGGTCCAGCTGGTCAAGTCAAAACTTGGTTAGGTTGCTTTATAAATGGTTATAACTTCCACACTCTTGGATATGGTGAAAATAAGACAACTATGAATAGTGGTGTATGCATCCAAAGTTCTAGTGGTGATTTTTATGGCTTATTGGAAGAAATAATTCAGCTGCAGTTTCCAAGTAGCACACCAAAATTTGTTGTCCTCTTCAAGTGTCGATAGTTTGATCCAATACATGGAAAGAAGGTTCACTGCAAGTATGGTATGGTCGACATTAATAGAAAGCAATTTTACACAGTATGACTCTTTTATCTTAGCACAACAGGCAATTCAAGTGTACTATTCAGAATATCCAAGTTTGAAACGAGATGAAGTTGATTGGATGGTTGTATGCAAAAATAAAAGCAAGAAGAACAATTGAGGCACAATGGAAAGAAAGGGATATCCCACCCTACCAAATGGATGAAGTTGATGTTAGACATGATGTTACTACATTTGATGTTCTTCCATCATTACATGATAATTCGAATGGTATTTATCTCTTTGTTGACCTATCCGATGTTGTGGACCTAACATCTCAAAGTCATTAGCCAATTCTTACAACTGTGATGGAAGAAGGAAAAAATAAAACAAATGAAGAAGAAGACAAAATCGAAGAAGAAGAAAATGTAGAGGATGAGGAAAATGGCAATGAAGATGAATTATTATTTTAGACGTAATGTAAGTTACGTTATTTATGAATTTATTTTATAATTTTGTCTTGTATTAAAAAATGCATTATATAACTTATTTTGGTGGACTGATTTGTAGTTTGTTGATGTGTATTTTATGCCTAACTTGCATTTGATATGACTTCTTGTTTTTTCTTTTCTTGCAAGTGTAGATGATGGGTGCAAGAACTCTCTGATTTCTTGTACATGGCAATGATGATTGTAAGAATTTTATGACAATGCATTGAGGTATGCTCCATGGTATGACCTCGAATCAAAAGGATTACTGGCGGGCAATGGGAGGGGCAATAGATCCCTTAAACTTGCAGCCAGCAAGCATCTCGTTTGGTTTTCGGGGTGCCAACATTTATTAACATTTAATTGCTGATGAAAATGCAACACTATCATGATTCTTATCACTTGAGCCATGTCAATCGAACTGCTAATGAAATATCCGCTTGATGAACAAGCCAAAATTGTTGACAAGGCATGTTTTCTTTGCAGGTAACTTTCAGTGTCATTTTTTGAACTTCTGCAGTCATTTGTTTTTAATATGTTTTTCATTGTGTTTTTAATAGTTGGTCCTTTGGGGTTATGTAATGATCCTAATTGTATTGTATGTCTTGCTGCTTATAAAAACCTAAAGGAGTACCAATTGTCAGGTTGATAATATACGTCAAATTTCATCTCATTTGCTCTATACAAGATACTTCTCTGGCTTGTGACTTTAGCTTCTTTAGGTACCTATTTTGGGGCTTCCCTTTTCATTCTCTTGAGCTAGCAAAGCTCCAAGGGATCCCTCCAAAGTCGTTGTGTATAACATCAATGGTTTTCCTGCAATAAGCGCTGCTAACACTGGGGGATTCAGTAAATAGCGCTTGATTTCTTCAAAAGCATTTTGGCATTCATCGTCCCACTTAAAAGGAGCATTATTTTTCACCAGCCTTGAGAACGGCTTACACTTGCCTGAAAGATTGGCGATAAATCTTCGGATATAGGCAAGACGTCCTTGGAAGGATCTTAGCTGCTTCAATGTCTTTGGAGGTGGAATTTCTATGATCACTTTTATTTTGGAGGGGTCAATCTCTATTCCTCAGTGCCTCACAATGAATCCAAGGAACTTTCCAGATAATACCCCAAATGCACATTTCATAAGGTTCATCTTCAAGTTATATTTCTAATATGATCAAACACCGTTCTCAAGTCATTGAGGTGTTGATCTCTTGATTATGTTTTCACCACCAAATCGTCTACACAGTACCCACAACTTGGTGAATAAAAATCATCAGGATTTTCATTATGGTTCTTTGATATGCTGCCCCACATTCTTTAGTCCAAATGGCATAACCTTGTAGTAGTGGATGCCTATCGGTGTCCAGAATGCAGTATGCTTTTCATCCTATGGTCTATTTTGATTTGGTTATACCTAGAAAAACCGTTCATGACAGAAAAACATCTCATAAGAGGAACTGTTATCAATCATGATCTCCATAACAGGTAGTGGAAAATCATCTTTGGGACATGCTTTGTTTAAATCCCTAAAGTCCACACATATTCTGATTTGCCCATTCTTCTTCTTGACAGGCACTATGCTGACGATCCAATTAGGGTTATTTTCTTTCCTTATGAAACTAGTTTCAATTAGTTTCTTGGCTTCTTCAATGATGCTCTCCTCCAGATCAAACTTCATCTTTCTCGGTACTTGTTTTACTGGTGAAAAATTTGGGTCAATGGCGAGCTTGTGTACTGCTACTTCTGTGTCAAGCCCTGGCATCTCCTTATAACTCCATCCAAAACAATCAATATGCTCTGTAAGAATGCTTTGAATGGCTTCTTTCTCTTCTTGAGTCAATTGTGCACTTAAGAAAGTGGGTTTAGGATTGTCCTCACTTCCCAAGTTGATTTCCACCAACTCATCAATTATCGCTTGCCCTTCATCTTCAATCCCAGGGCCGGGGTGTGTCCTTCAATTTTATATCTTTCACAAGATGATCATCTAATGCTTCTTCAAGTGGATCTTCATCCTTTGTATCTAACCATTCAACAATTGTTACCATGCGGCATTCATATACTTGTTAACTTGAAACCCAAGTCCTTTCCTGCTCAAACCTTGACCTTGCACAGTAATTTTGAAAGGATGCCAAAGTCTCTCAAAAAGAGCATGTCATTCCCATATTTTCAACTCGTCACAGAGTTCATTTATTGTTTCTCAAGCAACATCAAGAAGATTTTTTAAAGACCTCAATGCCACTAGCGCTACACCTTGTAGTGAAACTACTTCTCTGGCAATTGGATTACATTGGATGATCCTGAAACCAAGGGTTAACGAATGAATGGTTGGATCTAGAAATATCATCATTACGACATCCACCATAATATTTAAACTTGAGACTTCTTCCGCTTATACTCAGTGATGGAGTCGATAAGTTTTGGATTGAAATTTTTTCCTGAATTTTTTTTTTTTTGTATTTATCCTCATTTTTTTATTTTTCCATTTTTGACTTTTTGATTTTTATTGATTGATTTATTTTTATTTTTTGAATTTTTGATTTTTTGATTTTTTTTAATTTTTATTTTATTTTTTTGGAACCAAGTGAGATGACATTTTTGCTCAGGTGGTTATTTGACCATTTCAGTGATCACTTGTACAATATGTACCTTAGGGCCACAGGTCTCTTGATCTATTTTTTTTCTCCTTCTTCTTCTTTTATTGAAACTTTGGCAAGAGCTGCGGATGTGGAACCTTGTGGCCCCTCCAACTTCTTTTGGACTTGCCCCCTTTCTGCAACAAGTCTCCCAAAGACAAAGGTTGTGACTTCAGAAACAACAAACCGTTTTTTTTTGTCATCTCTCAGTCTTCAATTTCAATGAGATTTAGTGACTGTGATGGATTTTTTTTTTTTGACAAGTCTATATATGAGCTTGACGGTGATGTTGGCAGACTCAGCATAACGTTGATAAAGTTTGACATCAATAAAATTTGACTTTGATTTTGATTTGATTTTTTTTTAATGACCCATTATAGATAAAGTCATAAAGCAACTTTACTTTGTGCCCCCATTCCAAAAGGTAGCAATGAGACATGAAACATCGATATTTTTTATCAACATCTTTTTCACACTTGATTTCAAAGATGGGAGGAGAAGCTATGTCCCCACCGGGCGTACCAGACTTTGTGGGCTCCTTTCTTTCCATCCGGCCTTTGATTAGGATATGACCGGCTAAAAATCATGGATCATAAATCAAATTTTAATATTTTGTAGACTTCAAGGGATTGTGGGTTCATGACTTTCATTAGGGGCAAGCCCCTAATGTTAATTACCCTGGACATTGTCACAGGAACCTCCGATTAAGAAAATAAGTGTGAAGAAAGAAACAGATTCTGACAAATAAATTTTTTATTCATGAATTCATAGACTTCGTTGAAAGTACAAGAAGTTTGGAATTTAATCATCTTAACGCAACAATAATTGTAGCCTTTTATCTCCTTCCGACTATTTCGCCGAAAATTGCGCTTTGACTTTTGTTGACTTTTGGTCTTCGTCAACGGTCGAAATATGCATCTTGAACATGATTTAGAAACTGATGAAGTTATGTCTTGGATATTTGAATTTGCATCTTGGACTTGATTTGGAACGTGATTTGATTCTTCATAAGCTTCGGCCTTCAGGCTTGTGAAACTTTTTGCAACTTGTGAACTCTTCAACGCTTTTTCCTTGAGGTTGTTGAGCTCATTTGTTGATTTATTTGAAACTTGAAAGTTGGACATTTGATCTTTTGCATCTTAGATTTTGATTTGGAACTTGATTTGATCTTTCATAAGCTTCGGCTTTCATGCTTGTAAAGCTCTTTGCAACTTGTGAACTCTTCTACACTTTAATTTTAAGATTATTGAGCTCATTTGTTGATTTATTTGGAACTTGGAATTTTGAACTTGGACTTTGAACTTGCATCTTGGATTTTGATTAGGAACTTGATTTGATTTTTTATAAGCTTCGGCTTTCATACTTGTGAAACTCTTTACAACTTGTGAACTCTCCAACGCTTTATCCTTGAGGTCGTTGAGCTCATTTGTTGATTTATTTGAGACTTAGATCTTTGATTTTGCATCTTAGATTTTGATTTTGATTTGAAGCTGTGGATTCCCTATGTTGATGAATCACAAACTTGGTTTGACTTTTCATGAGCTTCGGCTATAATGCTTGTGGAGCTTTTTTTTTGCAACTTGTGAACTCTTCAACGCCTTAGCTTTGAGGTTGTTGAACTCATTTGTTGACTTGTTTGAAACTTGGAACTTGGACTTTTCAGTTTGCATCTTGAATTTGATTTGGAACCTGATTTGATTTTTTTATAAGCTTCGGCCTTCAGACTTGTGAGGCTTTTTGCATCTTGTGAACTCTTCAACACTTTAACTTTGAGGTTGTTGAGCTCATTTGTTGATTCATTTGAAACTTGAAACTTTGATCTTTGACATTTGACTTTTTGCATCTTAGATTTTTTATTTGGAACTTGATTTGATTTTTCATAAGCTTCAGCTTTCATGCTTGTGAAGCTATTTACAACTTGTGAACTCTCCAACGCTTTATCCTTGAGGTTGTTGAGCTCATTTGTTGATTTATTTGAAACTTGGATCTTTGATTTTGCATCTTAGATTTAATTTGGATTTCAAGCTATGGATTTCCTATATTGATGAATAACAAACTTGGTTTGACCTTCCATAAGCTTCGACTGTCATGCTTGTGAAGCTTTTTATAACTTGTGAACTCTTCAACTCTTCATCCTTGAGGTTGTTGGGTTCATTTGTTAAATTTGCTTTCTTTGATTTAATTTGGAACTTGATTTGACTTTTCATAAGCTTCGGCCTTTAGGCTTGTGAAACTTTTTGCAACTTGTGAACTCTTCAACGCTTTAGTCTTGATATTGTTGAGCTCATTTGTTGATTTGGTTGAAACTTGGAACTTGGATATTGGAATTTGCAACTTTGATTTGATTTGGAATTTGATTTGACTTTTCATAAGTTTCGGCTTTTGGGCTTGTGAAACTTTTGTAACTTATGAACTCTTCAACGCTGTAGTCTCGAGGTTGTCGAGCTCATTTGTTGATTTATTTGAAACTTGAAACTTGGACATTTAAACTTGCATCTTGGATTTGATTTGGAACTTGATTTAATTTTTTATAAGCTTCGGCCTTCAGGCTTGTGAGGCTTTTTGCAACTTGTGAACTCTTCTACACTTTAATTTTAAGGTTATTGAGCTCATTTGTTGATTTGTTTGAAATTTGTATCTTTGAACTTTGAAACTTGCATTTTGGATTTGATTTGGAACTTGATTTGATTTTTTTGATTTTTTTTTTATAAGCTTCGGCTTTCATGCTTGTGAAGTTTTTTGTAACTTATGAACTCTTCAACACTTTAACTCTGAGGTTGTTGAGCTCATCTGTTGATTCATCATTTTTTTTAATGCCTTGATTTTGATTTGATTTTTTTTCTTTTTTCTTTTTTTGTTTTAGAATGCTTCGCTTTTGAAGGTCTTGAAATTTCTTTGTCACTCTAAAGAGAGTCAATGGCCTCAAAAAGGGTCCATGAGCTCAAAAAGAATTTTATGGGTTTTGGAATTTTTCATCCCTTCTAAGTGAGTCAATGGCCTCAAACAGAGTCCATGAGCTCAAAGAGAGTTTTAAGGGTTTTGGGATTTTTCATCACTCGAAAGAGAGTCAATGGCCTCAAACAAGGTCCATTAGCTCAAAGAGAGTTTTAAGTGTTTTGAAATTTTTCATCACTCCTAAGAGAGTCAATGGCCTCAAAAAGGGTCCATCAGCTCAAAGAGAGTTTTTAGGGTTTTGGAATTTTCTATCACTTCTAAGAGAGTTAATGGCCTCAAACAGGGGTCCATCGACTCAAAAGAGATTTGTCATCACTCCAAAGAGAGTCAATGGTCTCAAACCGGGTCCAAGAGCTCAAAGAGAGTTTTAAAAGGATCTTCAATAGCCCATCCGCTTCGTGATCAGTTAAGAGGCAACGAAGAGGCCTTCCAAAAGAGAGCAGTCGACATGCATTAGACATCACGGTAAGCTTAAGGGGGTCTTGTAAAATTACCAAAATATCCCTCATCTTCGCTAAAAAAATCCTTTTTTTCTTCTTTTTCTTTTTTTCTCTTTTTTTGCATTTAGATCCTCTAACTTTTCATTTTTTCACGTTTTATCAAATTTTGCAAATAAACCCCCAAACTTTCACATTTTCACATTTTTTGCTGTTTCATCATTTTTTTTTCTCCATGGATTTTGCATAAAAGCCCAACTTTCTACAAATGCATTTTTTTACAATGACAGAGCCCTCTTTTTTTCCTTCTCTCTTTTTTCAAATAACGAACAATTACATTTCTAAGCATGTTTGAACTCAGCATGTTAAAAGTTCAAAAAAACTAACTAGAGAAAAATCTACAAGCCAAGGCATGAGATGGAGATTTTGATTGAGAAAACATGCCACCATGGATACATAAAAGCATGTTGCCACATATACAATTCATTGCTCACTTAATCAAGGAGTGCATGGTTAGTAAAAGCAATCCAAGTTACGGATCCTACCATGGCATGGATTGACATGGGAGTGAATGAAGATTTTTTTGTTTTGTAAAATAAAATCCAAACATTTTTTTCTTTATAGCATAGATGCAACCAGAACATGTATAAGTATATATATTTTGGATGGAACTCTATAAGAGCATCTACCTCTTTCAAGCTATAAGCACTTGCCGAGCTTCTCAAGCATGCCTCGAGATTTGTGCTAGGGTTATGATGGCGGCAGAAGCCATATACATCGTCACCACCACCACTAAGCTATCCTCTGTCTTCGTGGTAGTGTTTGGAGAAAGAAAGAGAGAGTGGGAGAGGAACTAATAGAGCCGAAGGACCATTGTCAGACTCCGACGATGTTTGGATTCTCAAGTTCCTCTTCACAAGAATCGGTCATTGATCTCCTCAACGCCTTTGAATGAAAATCGAAACTTGGAATCGGAGAAAAGAGATAAAGACGAGGAGAAGCAAGGTCTCTGACGCCGCCACGGGCATCACCACGTTAATTCTCTTCGTCTTCTTCTCTTTTTTTCTCTTCTTTTTCTTTCCTTTTCTCTTCCTTCTCAATCCCTCATTCTTCTCCTTTTTTTCTTTTCTCTGTCTCTCCTTTTTTTTTCTCTGTTCTCCCCGTTTTTTTTCTTTTTCTCTTCTTTTCTGCACAAATCATCAACTTCCCCCCTAAAATCCTCAACCTCCAGGAGATATCCCCTTTTTTTAAAAATTTCAAATTTTTATTTCAAAATCCCTTCTTATCCATTTCTTTTTTTATTTCTTTTTTTATTCTCACTCATTTTTTTAAAAATTTTTGATTTTTAATTTATTTTTATTATTATTATTTTTTTCACGTGACAATTTGTGGCGCACTTTTTTTATTTTTATTTATTTTTTTCATTTTTAGCCCTCATGTATCTTTTTTTATTTGATCTAATTTTTCTATTTCTTCTTCTTCTTTTTTTTAAGTCTATATAAACACCAATATTTAGCGACAAATTAATTCTGGGTATAAAAACCAATTAATCTTGGCCACTCGTACATATTTATATAGAAACAACGATATTTAAGCACTTTTTTAAACGTAATCGCAATATATTAAACAAAAACATCGATAGTTAAACAAAGACAACCAAGCATAAAGACGGTCGTTCTTTATTATATGGAGATAACGATATTTACATTAAAAATTTAATAAGTTTGTGGAAAAGAATTTAGATTAGCATGATTACATTATAACTACAAACAAAAGAATTTTGGTTAGCATGAAGAGTAATACATGTACTCATTTCTTAAATAGAGAACTCATTTCTTAAACAGAGAACTCATTTTTTAAACAGAGAGCTCATTTCTTTAAACAGAAACTCATTTCTTAAACAGAAACCTCATTTTCTTTAAACAGAAAACTCATTTTTTAAACAGAAACATTGATATTTAAACAGAAAAACCAATTAATCTTGGCCACTCGTACATATTTAAATAGAAACAAAAATATATAAGCACTTTTTTAAACGTAAACGCAATATATTAAATAGAAACATCGATAGTTAAACAAAGACAAACAAGCAAAAAGATGGCCGTTCTTTATTATGTGGAGATAACGATATTTACATTAAAAATTAAATAAGTTTGTGGGAAAAAAATTTAGGTTAACATGATTACATTATAACTATAAACAAACTTATAACTACAAACAAAAGAATTTAGGTTAGCATGAAGAGTAATGCATGTACTCATTTCTTAAACAGAGAACTCATTTTTTAAACAGTAGTTCATTTCTTTAAACAAAAACCTCATTTCTTAAATAGAAATCTAACAGAAACCTCATTTCTTAAACAAAAACTTCATTTTTTTAAACAACAAACTTATTTTTTAAACATTGATATTTAAACAGAAAAACCAATATTTACGTGACAAATTAATCTTGGGTATAAAAACCAATTAATCTTGGCCACTCGTACATATTTAAATAGAAACAATGATATTTAAGCACGTTTTTAAACGTAAACGCGGAAATATATTAAATAGAAACATCGATAGTTAAACAAAGACAAATGCCTAAAGATGGTCGTTCTTTATTATATGGAGATAACGATATTTACATTAAAAATTTAATAAGTTTGTGGGAAAAAATTTAGGTTTGCATGATTACATTATAACCACAAACAAAAGAATTTAGGTTAGAATGAAGAGTAATGCATGTACTCATTTCTTAAACAGAAAACTTATTTTTTAAACAGAACCTCATATTTTAAATAGAAACCTCATATTATAAACAGAAGTCTCATGTTTTAAATAGAAACTCATTGCCCCAAGGGCATTATAGTTAAACCCTGTCACACTTGCCACAACTTCCCACGCAAGGGACAATTTTGTCCAAAAAAATCCAAATTAACCCTATCAATCACTGAGCAAGGGGGGTTTAAAAAATCATTGTATTCAAAAGGAAGGGGTTTTTGTGGATATTCAAATTTAGGGGGAAATATGTGCATATTGCAAACTTTCGGGGTGGTTTTAGCAATTTCCACTTAAAAGTATAGTTTTATTAAAATATATATATATATATATCATTTTTTTCATATGTCAAATGATAAAGATCATAAATTTTATGTTCATATGACTCTTTTGTGTTTGGTGTGTTGGAGTATTAAAAGCATGTGTAGTACCTTGGAGCTCATATCCAAACAATATATTAGTTAGAACTATTCATGTGGGAGCAGCCTTTTTTAGAGCAGATTTCCACCCTATCCTGTAATTTTGTCTCTTTAACCTTCCAAACCTTCTTCGATTTTTCCACCCTATAATCTAGCCTCATATGTCCTAACTTCCTACAATTAGCACACATAATAGGTCTCTAATTCATATACTGCATGCTGGTGTAATACAATTCCATTTTCATCTTGCTAAATAATGAGAGTGCTAAGGGGGAGGGCAAGGGTTCAAATCCTTCCTCAGTAGTACTATTCATACACTATACATTGGGGTCCAATAATATTTATTAATAATATTCATAGCCTGGGTGTGGATCTTTTGTTGGAGAAACATTAATAGTTTTACCCCTCCAAGATTGTAAGATAGAGAGATTTTTCTAGGAGGATCGTAAGCCACCGTAATTAGTGAACCTCCGTACCTGTCTGTCACTTTGACAATCCCTTAAATGGGGATCGGTTGTCGCCTATTAGTAAAAAAAATTAATAAATAATAATGAGAGTTAACAATCCTTAAGCCCAAAGAGCACAAAATCAACATTGACAGCTTACCTCTTGTCCTTGCCATTAGAACGAGCTTGACGTCAGCACTGGGAAGAAGTCTTAGTTTTGTATTGATAAGCTCATGGATTATTACCATATACTATCTATTATTAGTTTATTACTCTTAACAATGTATATGCATAATATTAATCTTGATTAATAGTTCCTCAAGCTTTGTCCAAATGCCATTTGCTGCATGCTGATTGGTTTGTGTGTGTGTGTGTGTTTTTTCAGATCCTCTCCCAGCTTGATTCCCCCAATCCCAGAGCTCCACCACTAGCCCTGTCTTTGATTAAGCTTAATAGTTAATTAACCTATATCCTTAATTAACATATATTATTATATGGAATGGCTAGGAGACGTGTGACCATAGATTAGATATATTTTTGTTGTTTTAACAAGTTGATCGTGGAAAATTTTATTATTTGTGCCCAAAAAACCTAAATTTGTGTCCAAGTCACAAAGAAAAACAATCAAAATTTCTTTGATTAAACTTAATAGTTAATTAATCTATATCCTTAATTAACATATATTATTTTATGGAATGTCTGGGAGACATGTGTGACCATAGATTAGATATATTTTTGTTTTTTAGCAAGTTGATTACGGAACATTTCGTTGTTCGTGCGGGAAAAAAAAACTAAATTTACGTCTAGGTCTCAAAGGTAAGCATTCATGAGAGATGAAAGTGATGAAGGAATGTAAGCCTAACTCTATTTCTGATATCCTCTTTCTCCATTGTTAATATAAAAAAATACATACAAATGCATGCTTTCTTCTAGGTGCATATTAAGTTTACCTCTTATGCTTTTATGAGCAAATTCATCACCCAAGGTTTCTATTCTTATTTTAGATTATTCTTTTCATTACTGAGGTTCTTCCTTTCACTAATATTCATTTTTCAATTCAATGCATTAATTCATAGTTAAGGCCATAGAGTAACACTTATAAAGCTTACGCAACAAAGATTCTCCACTATCTACAGTAGTGCTACAGTCACAAGCCTATTTTACAAACTAAAAAAAAACCTTACCTATGTTACATACTAAAAAAATAAACATTCACACTTTTCACACACTAAAAAAACAAATATTGCTTCAGTCCACCAGAAGATGAGCAATGTTTAATTCTTCAGATTGGGTAAAAAGAGATTGGTCGGAGTCATAAGGATTTGATGGTTGTCCTCGAGGAATGCCCGAGCAAATCATATTCAAGAAAAGTGATGGCGTCCCAGTATGAGCAATTCATCTCTGAGCAAGAAGTACTGAGACAATTAGCAAAAGAAGTTTTTCCCATAGGAAAGGAGGTTATTGAAAATTTATTTAATCAGCAACGGCTTGCACAAGAAAGTTATTGGAGATTTATTTAATCATCTATGCCTTGCATGCTAATGCCGAAGTAAAGGTTGGCTAGCTCAGGTAAGTAACACTGAATGGTGATGTAATATTTTCTTTTCTTTTATTGTTTTGTCATTGTGTTGTTTCACAATGAGAGATCTTAAACTGGAAGTGTACATTCCTGACATATTTTAAAATGACCTTGTAATTTGTATAACTCAGCTATTTTAACTACTCAAATGTCCCAAAACAATATATTTCACATAAATTTTTTTTTTTTGACAATTAAAAGCGATAAGTGACACCCCATTAAAGAGTTGTTAAGGGACATACATGTATTATAGTGCACCAGTTACAGTGGCTTATCAACCATCTATGAATTTATTAATTCAACCAGATATCGCATAGGATGATAAAGTCATGCCACATGCACACCTAGAAGATTTTCAAAAATAAATTGAACTAATAAATCCCCTCTTCTATGTAACTCAAAGAAGTAGAATACAACACCTCCTATAAGCGACCACCATACCCATTTAAACAGTACTATAAATGATACTTTGGTTTGAGAATGGTAATAAATATTAATCCTACATTACCACTATAATGCTAAGAAAAAAAATTCTAGAGAAATATATGAATATTATATATATATATATATCAATATTGAATATTCACAAATCTGAAAGTGACATGGGCGGCTATGATGGAGTTGCAGAGATACAATCCTATTTCACTGGGACCCGCTTAGATAATTCCTCGGTAAACTTCGTGCAATTATATGCCTCCCACGTGTCACCCTCCACCCCACATTCTCTTTCCAATATATATATATATACTAGATTAAAGACCCGCGCTAACGCTGTGAGTTGAATATATTCAAAACAAAATATTACAAAGATAGTATTAATTTTGAGGGGAAAAAAATACCATTGTTCATGTCAATTTTTTTAAATCATTTTGAAATATATTTTCAAGATGTGAAGGATTGTGGAATATATTATTGGAACATTTTATTTGCTTAAGTTTTTTTATAGAAAACGATGGATTTGTGGTTTATTTATTTTCTTTAGTAAATTAGATTTTTTTTTAATATATACTCCTTCTGTTCCTTTTTATCTGTCATAAACCCATGCTTTTGACATTTTCTAATATCAAAAAGCATTTATTATTTTTTCCCAAAACTACCCTAACACTCTATTCAATTCTCTTCTTGGAATTAAATATGAGAGAGAAATATGAAGATATAAATTAGGAATAATTTTGGAAAGATAATAAATAACTAAATTTATTGGTATGTCAGATTGGTTAATCAGATAAAAAAGGAACGGGGGGAGTATTTCATATAATAGTTTAGTTATTTTATTTAGAAAATTAAAATTTGATGGATAATATGGTAAAAAAAATTTTGACACAACAAATTATTTATAGATTTTTAGAAGTTAAGATAAGATAACCAATCAAAACAATTATTTGGAAAACAAAAAAAAGTAATTTCATGGATACATCATTTATGGCATAAATAATAATAATATCTTAAAAATCATCATTTATATAAGATAGGAGAGAAGAGCTTGAATTCCTCCACCAATTATAATGAAAAGTCTAATGTATCCAATTTATTAAAAAATAATAATTAAAATCATTCAATTTACCTAATTACTTGTTTATATTTTTTTAAGAAAATAATTACTTGAAAATATATACTGTTTAAATTCTTATCTCTATAACCATTATATTATATAACATTATCTTAACTTTTGTAAAAAGAATTAAAGAATTTCTATTAAATATATCTTGTTTAAATTCTTATCTATATAACCATTATATTATATCACATTATCTTAACCTCTATAAAAAAGATTATAGAAGTTCTATTAATATATATATATATATATATTTAAATATATTAATCGGTTATATTATATTATCTATAAAAAAGATATGGAAGGTTTTATTAAAAAAATACATAATTTCAATTTGAAAACAAACTAAACTTTCTCAGTATCGAAGGAAAATATATCTTATTTAAATTCTTATCTCTATAACTATTATATTATATTACACTATTTTAACTTTGAATTATAGAAGTTCTATTAAATATATATATATATATATATTTAAAAAAATATATCAACCGGTTATATTATATTATCTATGAAAGAGATATGGAAAGTTTTATTAAAAAAATCCGTAATTGGAATTTGTAAACAAACTAAAATTTCCCCACTTAAGAATCGAAAGAACATATATTTTGTTTAAATTCTTATATTTTAGGTTCAGTGTAAAGAGTGTTATTTAGAGAATTATCTATGAAGTTTTCACAACCAAGATGACTTTGTGCAAAGTGCTAGTGAAAGTTAATTTCAAGAAATCATTGTCATTGGAAGATTGCCAACATGTTCTTGCAGTTCAAGCATTAATATTATTGATTGAATAGATATCACACTCATCACGAGAAACATGAGTATCATTTATATAAAACTTTAGCTAAACAATAATTATATCTATTAGACATAACCATGGTTAGCAAGGAGATTTTCTTTTGTATTTTATATTTTTTTTTCATTTTCTAAATATTTTATTATCCAAAATTTCATCATTTGACACATTATCCTAAGTTCTATAAAAATCTCTATAACCATTATATTATATATTACATTATGTTCACGTCGATATATATATATATATAAAAGTTCTATTCAATATCATATACATTTTTTGAAAAAATTATACCATAATAATAATAATAATAATAATAATAATAATAAACCACCGGGGTTTATAGGCACTAATGCTTTCCTATGAATTGCTTCAACAGACAATTTTTTTTTTTTTTGGGTTAAAACGTGAGCAAAACTTATTAAAAAAATTCAAATTATTGGTAGAATTAAACATTGTTGGATATTAATTTGATCCTAGTTTTTCAACTGTTTTTTGGGAAAAAATAATAACACGAATATAAAGAATGTTATTTATCAATTATCTAATAAAAAATGATAATAACTATACAATTTACCTTGTTTTGGATAACCTCAATCCGTACCTAAGCAATCTTAATTTTTGGGTGTGAATTATGTAGGGATCAAATGCAAAAGTTAACTTTTGCAGTAACATACTTTTATAAGTAATGAATGATATTTTTATTTATTTTATTTCCTGTATATGTACATAAAAAGTCAGATATTTACACTAAATGTCAAAAGTGTCAAAACTTCAAAGGATCACATTTGCAACAAATTATATATCTAGACCATATCAACAATTATGGTCATTCAGCATATTCAACAATTGAGGCCCATGTTTATCCAAAAGTGGGGCCTGCCAAGAAATGAAATTAGATTCAGTTTAATAAATCAAAAAGACTTGATTTTCAAAGTTATCTGATTGTTAGTTAAAAATCAATCAAAAAGGACTAAGCTATCAAAGATAGCTGACCGATTTTATATAAAAAGAGTACTTCTCTAATAACGTGTCCATTCTATCCTATAATTAAGGATCATGCTTTACAAAGAGAAATAATTAATAAAACAAACCAAAACCAATGAATGAGTTTGGATGTGTACTTGTCATTTATCTTGCCTCTCCGTCGCTGCTCTGAACGTGTTGTGTTTGGATCAGTGCTGCTCCGGTCCATCTTCCCAGTCAAACCCACTGTATAAACATCACCCAAGAGATAACATCAACCATTAATCTAGAAAATTAAATAAGAAAAAGAACAGAAAAGCACAACACTAGTGAATCATGAACTATTCATCTTAATTCCATTTCATAATCATGAAATTTCTCAAGAATAGAGTCAACCCCACAGCATAACATTACCCAGGGAAAAAAAACATCAACCTTAATTCAAGAAAAAGAAAAAGAAAAGAACTAGAAAAACACAACAGTGGTAAATCATGAACTGTTCATCTTAATTTCACTTCACAACATGAAATTATCTCAAGAATAAAGCCAAAAAAGAAATAATAGGAAAGGAGAGACCTTTTATGGGAGGCACTGCCATCCTGCTTTCCCAATAAAAACCAAGATAAAGAAAAGAGAGACAAATCTATTACCTTCCCAAGTTCACCAACAACCTCAAAGCAATATACCTGAAAATCAAAACATAAAAAAACTTAAAAAAATAAAAATAAAAAACAAAGAAGATCTCCATGCACTTACAGCTTTTGGAGGTTTTGGAGACATCGTAACTCCGACGGAAAAACGCCAGTGAGGTTCTGCCCCTTCAGAGACCTTCAAATCAAATCAAATTAAACCTTTTTTTTTTACAAAATAAACCCCAAAAACACCAAATTAAAGTTATAAAAATTAAAAAGAGAGGGAAAAAATTTACATGGAAACAATTGAGCAAGTGGTATCTGTGTGGCAATGGCAGTAACAGAGCTCTCTATATCTTGGAGTGTACTAGGAACGATCCAGTTACCTTTTCGAGTGCAAGGATCAACGGTGAAGTTGCAGTTATTCTTTCCCATAATCCCTGCTATTACTCCCAAAACTTTCACTGCATTAATTACACGGTATATATTCATTTCCATATATGAGATATATATATATATATATATAATCAAACACAAAGAGTACTGGTTTTTTTATAAAATAGCTACTTTATGGTTTATCACTCACTCTCTGTGTCAATAAGCTTCTTGGTTTCTTCGGCAATGCTGGGGAGAGGAACAACATGGATTACAAAGAGAATGAGGAGGGAGAGCTTGATCAGATGGATAGCCATGGCCATGAAAGTTGAGAGAAGAGATGCTGAAGAAGAAGAAGAAGATGGTGATCCATCATAAAAGTTACAAAGCATCACTCATAAACTGCAAAATGGCTCTGCAACATTCGATCTTACATAAGAAGCAAGCAATCCATTAAAATCCAGCAAAATATTCAAGCCAAGTTCATCACAAAAACCAATGATAAAACACAACTGGCAAATAAAGGTAGTACCTTTGGAGGTCGGAAACTGTTTCCCATCCTTCTCTAAGTACTCCCTGATCGAAACTAGCGTCTTCCCTCGAAAACTCCTGCAACGTCACCATCCTCTTGTTGGAAGGTTGTAAGACACAAATCATTAAAAAAGGTCTCAAACCAAACAAAAATCAACAGAAACCAAGCTATCAAATCTCAGAATCACCCGGCAAATGATAAGATCGCCTTGTTGTCAAACTCCTTCTCCCGCACTTCCCTCCGCCGTAATGATTAACCTTCTCCTTCTTCTTGCGTTCTTGGATAGTCTCAGCTTCGGCTTGCTTGGATTTGGGGAAGGACTCAACCACTGATCGTATAAAGCGCTTGCGGTCAGGATGGGAAAGGTCGAGCTGAGGCGTTTGGCGGCTGCGGTACAGACCTTGAACTCGATGGTATTTTCCATGTCGGCGGTGCTCAAGATGTCCAAAACCACGCCAGAGGTCTTCTTCTTCATCTCCCCATCTCCGCCACTGTGATCAAAATGCACAAAGAGAAATAAAAAGAGAGCGATACAGAGAAGCCCAAAACTCGTCGCCCTTAAAACAAGAGGAAATTCTCTATAAATTTATCTTTAAGCCCTCGCTGTAAACCCTCTCCAGCTCTCTTGGCCATCGTTGCTCATCCTCCCAAGAGGCTCTATCTTCGCCGCTGCTTTCATCTAAAAGCGGCAGGCTGAGAAGAAGGTCTCCCATCTCGTTGTTCGCCGTTGTTGCTAGCTAGGGTTAGAAACTGTTGTTGGTGGCCAGGGTTGGAAAAATAAAAGAAGTAAAATCCACCAATGTGTATCACCTTCAGAAGAAATTCCTAAACAGAGTGATGCAATTATTCCTAAACATGTGCCAATTTGTGATGTTGTTCCCAATGAACCTCTATATTTTGTTGGGGAAACCTACAACAGAATAGGAGGCTTAAGATAAAAATGAACAAAATTAGTTTACATAAACCTAGTCAAAGATAAAACATGAAAAATTAATTTGTCAAGTCACAATTAGACATGGGCACGGGCCGGTTAACCGGGCCCGCGGGCCCGACCCGGCGGGTCCGGGTCGGTCTTTGACCGGCCCGTAACCGGCCGAGTGCACAGATACTAACCCGCCGGGCCGGGTTGACTGGCAGACCCGGCAGGGTCACGGGTCGGTGAAACCGACCCGGACCCGCCCGATAGTTCCTCAAACCCGCGGGTTCGGGGCCCAACCCGCCGAGCCCGGCGGTTTTTGATTTTATTAATTAGTATATTAAAATATTAAAAAAATTCAAAAATAATTGAAATAGAATCGAACTCGGGCCACTTCATAAAAGTTTCCCAACCTCCTAACCATCCTTTCAACAATGTTTTTTTCTATCATGGTTGTTAAAAACAAATTAAATTATATTTTTATATTAAGTTTTTTTAAAATAATTTTTGAAAAAAATAAAAATTCTTATGAATTAGATAAAGTCAGGACAACTTAAAAAATTTGAAAATAATTTCGAGCAAAAAAATATTTCATTAAATTCATTTATCTATCTAATTAAACTGTATGCACAATTTTTTTAATGTGATAAATATTAGTTCTTTAATTTTTTATTAGAGTTGTCACACACTTATTTATCTATATATCTATTAAGATCTATCTAAGTTTTACTTTTGGTCTTGAATTCTAAAGAGTTATTTTTTATATTTATTTATGTTTGTCGTTGAAAAAATAATAAGCCTCTTGTCTAATGTACGGAATGGTGAGGGTTCTAATATTCGTTGAAGAAAATAATTCAAGAGTGATGTTGCACCCCGCATTGACATGCCATAAAAACATATGCTCGTCGCCCTTTTTTTTTTAAAAAAAAATAATACTAAAACACACTTTTAATTATTTATATAAATTTATATTTCGATGAAAATAATTAAGAATTTGTTAAGTCCAACACATGTTTACTTGTGTTAAATGTATTAAGCACAAAATACACATAAATGTGTTTTACAATTAACGATGTCTAACAATTATATACGTATATATATAAATCTATAATGATGGTCAACTAATAAAACTTGGTGGAGTTGGTTAGTGCATCACTTTAAGTTAATAGAGTCAAGGGTTCAAAACGTGAAGAGGCAATTTTATTATGAAATTTTTTTGAGAAAGAATAGCAACCCGGGCTCGCTCGACCCGCCGGGTTGCTATTCTTTCTCAAAAAAATTTCATAATAAAATTGCCTCTTCACAGATTTGAACCCTTGACTGGGTTGCTATTCTTTCTCAAAAAAATTTCATAATAAAATTGCCTCTTCACAGATTTGAACCCTTGCTCGACCCGCCGGGTTGCTATTCTTTCTCAAAAAAATTTCATAATAAAATTGCCTCTTCACAGATTTGAACCCTTGACCCGCCGGGTTGACTCGGCGGTCAAACCGGCGGGTTGACCCGCCGGTTCGCCGGGTTGAGAAAACAGGACCCGTAACCGGACCCACTATGGTGCGGGCCGGTTATGGGTTAGCGGCCCGGCCCGCCGGGTCAGATGATCCGGCGGGTTTGGCCGGGCCGGGCCAAATGACGGCCCGTGTCCCCCTCTAGTCACAATATGGACATCAATCATAAACCAATCAACAAACTAACGATGAGATAATCACCAGGGGGATATACAAAGGCAAAACATAAATCGCATCACAATAATTGCAAAATATTTCAGAAAGCATAAGAAGAGCATATAAACAATAGAAGCTGTCTTTTGTGTAAGAACTGTTACAACAAGACAAAATAAAAGTAGTCTTTGTGGATACATAACAGGAAATATATACTTTAGACAGACCTATCAGAGGGGAATCCATAACATAAAATACAACCGAAACAGCTTAGATTATCCTACAATTAAAAAGATGGGATCCTCGTCGGCAAGAAATGGTACCCATCAACATGAGGGACTGAAAAGCCCCATTAGTCCAAAATAACAGATAGTTGATATACAATGTAGAATGCTTGGCCTATATGATTTAAAGATATATATGCTCACATTGATTACAATGTCCCAAAGGATCTAATAAACAACTCCAAGAGTGAATATATGGGATCCATATATGATGAAAGATCTAATAAAAAACCTTAAAAAAAAGAATTACAGTAAAAATCTCAGGAAAAAAAATATAAAAATGACATTAATATTATCAGTAAATGCTAGAAGCTTGTGGATCTAATGAAAAAATGTCAGATTACAATGTTAATGCTGAAAAACAAAGAGAAATTAGCATCTCTAACTCTCTGTCAACAATGAAATCATGTTTGTTTTCTTATGAGTGTATTATCACATCAGAGCCTGAGCATATATAGTCCACCTGCTAATAACTGCTTTAGAGTCTCAGACAAAATATATATTGATGATTTGCTAATCAAAGTCTTTGTTTCTCTATACTTATTACAAATTAGAATCAATATTTTTTAGAGTTCTTGTCATTCTTTCAAGAATTTCTAGAATCATTGCTACTATTAGTTATTTTTTATTAATTTGTTTTTGTCTATCTACTTTGTCAGAATGATTGTTGTACTTGTTATGTATAACTTTTCAACTTAGCAACATTTCTTTGATCTGCTAACTGTAGTATCATTGATAATCATCTATGTATTGTGGAGGTTATGCAATCACTGTCATCACTCTCTTCTTAATCTATAATCATGATTGCAAAAGCACACATCGAATTAAGTGTTTGTGAGAATTAGATTATTGATGCAACTCTTGTTGCAACAGTTGTTCTACTAGTTGTAGAAAGTGCCGCATAATATGACAGGATTCGAAGCTGCGCGGGCAGTGCCCACATGATTTCTAGTCATGCCCAATAAACACTCCGGCACGTCCATTGTTACATTTGTTTCAAATAAAATAGTTTTGTATAAATATTATTCATCCACAATTACCAAATTCACCAAACAATACTTATTTGAGTTTCAAATCAAAACTTAGTTTAGATGATATCTTTATCTTTAACAGATTTAAATATCAATGCTTTCATCTTTTAGCTCTTTTCTAACACGTGCTACCAAAATCATTTTAATTCCCATGATTGACAAAACTTACACAAAACCAAACATCTTCTTTTGAGAACAAACAAGCAATGTAAATTAACAACAACATGAAAACATCATCCATCGAATCATAGAACAATACTGAATAACCAATAAACAAGAGTTCAATCAAAAGTGATCATGATGATGAGACCATGGAGACTCCAATCTATCATCATCACTACTGACATCCTCCTCCTCAACAAACAGATCAAAGTAATATCTATGCAAAGAGTAGAGTTCAAATACATATGCTAAATATCCAATTAACATTAAAATTAATTAAAATAAAAATGATAAGCTTCTCCGATATTTCAAGTGATGATTTGTATTTTGAAATTTGACAGTTATTCAGACATTCTGAACACTTTTCACTCAACCATTTTAAGGCACAACTTAATTTTTCATATCATGTTTTTCATTCTCAATCAAGCTTAAAGTGAATTATCCTTAATCACACATCAAGATAAAGCTAGAAGAGGTGAACAATGTTGACATACTGCATTATTATCAACAAATAAATTATAAAGCAGAGTGTGTGTGTGAAAGCCAAGCAATATGTAGTCCAAAATTAATACTGTGGATATAATAATTTCATAAGAATGAACCCAGTAAGATTGTTGTTCTTCATTCATGGAGTTTTATGTTTGGATTTTCATGTTTTATTGTGCTATGTTCCTCCTTGATTTGAAAAAAATTTAAACCATATCCAGACTCCAAAGAACCAGATGCCTTCATAGAAACACATCTCCACGCAACAATCTCACCACCACCGATTGATCAAACCTAAACCAAAATAAGCAAAGAGACAACTAGCAAGCATTGAATTAAATAACCAGAAAACCTGCTCAACGGGAGGGGAGAAGCCGATCCAGAAAAAACGAGGGAGCGAGAACCTGCATCAAAGGATAACCCAAGACAATCAATGGATGGCGAATTGAGAGAAGAGTAAGAAGAAGGGGGAGGAAAAGAGAGACGAGACCTCCTTGGTGGAGCAACGAGTGGAGAAGTGAGTGATGGCTGCGGAGCTGCACGGGGATCGCTCTCTTGAAAGAGACCGTATTGGGATGAAAGGTTTGTCAAGAGTTAGCGGCACGGTGGGGCTTGGTGGCGCCAGGAGTGAGGTTTGTTGGCAGTTAGGGCGAGAGAGAAAGCCGGGTTTATCGGTTGGGGAATTAGGGCACACGAGTGAGTGAGAGAGAGAGAGAGAGAGAGAGAGAGAGAGTTTAATTATTTTTTAAAACAAAATTAATATAGAGGGGTTTAACTAAACCGGCTTTAAAAGCATGAAAAAAATATTCTATTTTATTATAGAGGTGGTTTTTTAAAACCCCTCTATTTAACTACCTCTAAAACTCAAAAATGATGTAGTGTACTAATCCATTACTAACCAATGCAAACATGCCTATTAGCTCAGTTGGTTAGAGCATTGTGCTAAAAACGTGAAAGTTGCAAGTTCAAGACGATCCGAAGAGCATCCATTTGGGCCTTTTTTTTAACTCTCCTTATATGATAACTACTGGATGAGTTATATCACATTGAAATGAAAACCCTAAGGTGTACCAAATTTTATTATTTTTATCAATCCATTCTTTCAAAATTGCCATTATTATAAGTCATCAATTAGGCAACCATATAGATGAACCTAGTCCTACGTTTATTTATATAGAAAACACTTGGGCATATAATTTTTTATTAATATTAATTTTAATTTTTTTGAAAATTGACACACAACATATTCTAATAATTTTTTTTTCTTACACACCCCAACAGAACATTTTAATTTACAAACACAGACACATATTTCTATGATTAAAAATTAATTTACAAATTTATAAATTTTTTTATTGTGTATTATCAAATCGTGTCATTTCATATTTATTGTGATTTTCTAATGTGTATCTCTTATAATCATGTAAAGCAAAGTCAATACATATAGAATATACAACCATAGACTAGTTAAGAAGGGAGCAAATGTGGAGAATCGAGAACTATGAGTAAAATTGACATTTCACTATCAGTATTTTATTTAATTAAATATATACTGGGTAAAAGTGTCATTTCACTTTAATTACCATAATAAAATATTTTTATTCACTATTTTATTTAATTAAATCTTCATAGGGGCAAAAATGTCATTTCAATTTAATTATTATAATATAATGTATATTAAATAATTCTTGTTAATTATTATTTATTTTAATTATTATAATATTTAAATAACATTTATTATAATTTATTTTAATTATTATAATTAGTTAAATAAATAAATTATTATTATTTAACTAAATCTTAACTTGGGGCAAAATTGTCAATTCACTATTAATAGTATTTAGGGCCCGTTTGGATTGCGGAATAGGAATGGGAAGGGGGGAATGAGAAGAAGGGAGGAGTGGGAATAAAAATAGGGGGAAAGAGGAGGATAATGATGAAGGTGTTTGGTTTGAGGGAATAAGGGTTAGGAATAGGAAAAAGTAAGAGAGAAATATGATCAAAATTACATTTATACCCTTTTTGTATAAATAAAAACATTTGTATAAAATAATGAATTATGTTTAATAATAAAAATTTACCATTATTTATTATTAAATATTTAGAATATAATTATTTATTTTAATTTAATATGATCAAATAATTAAAATTAATATAATTAATTCACATATTTAATTAATATATTTAATTATAATAATTAATAATAAAAATTAATAATAATAATAATAATAGTTAAAATATAATGATATTTAAATTAATTTATTATGTTAATCAATATATATATTATAACAATTTAAATTTTTAATTTAAATTATTATAATTAATTATTTAAAGTAAAAAATTTTATTAACATATAATTAATTAATAAAAAAATAAAAATGACTTATAAAAAAATAATTTAAATATGATTATTTTTTTAATAATTATTTATTTAAATTGTAATAATTAAATTTATTAATTAATTATATTAATTTTTAAATATTAATTAAATATAAATAGAGGGTAATATAGACATTTCCATGCTAAAGAGAGCTAAACCCCCATTTTGTCGGGGGAGTGCCACTCATTCACATCGTTAGTCACATTACTGGCTGAAAAGACACTATTTATCGCTTTCACTGGTTACTCAAACATGAGCTAGGGATTCAGTAGTGCGTGTGATTCCCACTCCCAAGGAGACAATCCATGATCCAAACGGGTCCTTATTCCCCTCCATTACTAATTGAGAGTTAATGAAAAGCCTCCACTATATATAATGACATTACCAAGTTAATAATAATATATCCAAACATGGTTATATATCACTATTTATAATCATTCCCATTCTAATAGTTTTCTTACCCTCAATCCAAATGCCTCCTTAAACTTTATATGAGTAAAAAGTAATATTGTCTCTAACAAAAACCATCTATGAGCAATTTACATGTTAAAAATTAAAGCAGTCATTCATGCTCATGTTTTAAAACCTCATCTATCATTTTAACCCCATGACCAAGAAAATAAGAAAACTAGAACAACACTTTTTTTCGGTGGAAAAGAAAAGCAAATTAAAATCAAATTTTCAGTTCTAAAAACTTTTCTTCTCCTCAAACTCTGAAATAAAATGATCAATCTTTAAAACTAAGAGTCTATTAAAAAATAAATAGTGTTAAAATTCAATGCAAACAACAAATTCAATTAGAAAGACAAACACCATATGAATAAAAAAAACCCTAATTGAACAAACAACAAAATAAAATCAGCTTTTCTCTTAGCTCTCCCTCAAAGACATACAACAAACCCTAAGTGAACATATGAATCAAAAAAACACATCATACTTAAAAAAGTCTCAAACTTACCAAGTAGAAAGACAACAAATTTAATGCTCAACAATAAGGGATATTATCAATTACAAGGTATAAAAAATGCATTTCAGAACATCTGTTATCATCCCTAACATTCTCCAAACATTAACCACCAATACAACTGCAACCACAAACCCTAATTCAAGAAATGAATCACAAAACCAAGAAATCCTGGTGAGCCTAGAGAAAGAAACAATATAATGAATATTGATTTAACAAAGCTTTTCATCAATCAAGTACAAAAAATCACCTCCACTGTCTAAATCTTTTGAAAAAAAACCCTAACTGAACATATATAAATTCTATCACTAGAAAGTCTATAGAATTCAATGCAAAGTGCAAACCTAGGGAATGATATAACATGGATGAGAAAAAAAGACAGAAAAGAAAACAATATAATCATTTTTTAAGACAATTTCCTGCTATTAATCTTCCATTAGTCCAAACACAACCACAAGCCCCAAATTCAGAAAATCAATGTCACGCTAAGATTCACAAAGAAACAACTGAATATGATTCAACAACCACTATCAAGAATAAAACACGAAGAATCACCTCTTCTCATGAGGGTTATTAAGGGGGGCAGCCCCAAGGGCGGCGCGAGTTTCCCGAAGCTTATCAGCAATCTCAGCTTGGGTGTATCCCAGGTCAGCAAGGATTTCCTCGAGGACGACGAGGTGGAGCTCGATGCGGCGCTTTCGATCTTGCTCAAGGATCTCCTTATTAGCCTTCTTGGCGCCAGGATCAGGGATGGAGGCGGAGGGAGGCTGGAGGGAGACAGAGTTTGCCTTCGCCTTGATGAAGAATTTGTTGGATTGAACGTAGTCATTGGTGCCCAATCCCCAAGCGGTTTGCAAACCGACGCCGTTGTACGTGGCTCCTGCTACTTCTTTGAAACCCTAACCGTAATGCAAATCCTAACCCAAGAGACAAAGAAGGCGAGCACGAAAGGAGAACGCTTGTGCTGTCAAGGCAAGGGATGGAGAAGGGCGAAGGGAGGACAGAGAAGGGTCTGGAGGACGTGGAGATCGTCGAAGGAAAGGGAGGGAGGAGGTTTCCACCATGGGATGACCTGAAGAGGAAGAGCTTGCCATGGATGGAGTGCTTGGAGAAGAAGAGGTGTGATCGATCATCGATGGAGAAGGGTTTTGTTGCCACATCATCAGGGGCATTTTTGGAAAGAACAGTTATATGATGACAACTGGACTGGTGAAATTTTGACAATTTGAAAAAAAAATCTTATTCGGTGAAATCCACGTTTGGTCCCTGTATGGCATCAAACTTTTGATTTTGGTCCTTCAAGTTTAATGAAATGCCAAATATTTTTTAATTCACCTTAAATAATTGATTATGTTGTTTATTCATTTAATGTATTATTTAATTTAGATGTCAAAAGTAGAATAAACTAATCATATTAGTGTAGTTTTTAGACTATAATGAATACATAAAGCATGTAATATTTTTATGGCTCAAATGCTAAATAATTTAGTTTTTATAAAAATGGATAAACTACTATTTATATTATTCATACTGTGTTTCCATCATGCGGCATCCAACGTTTAGCTTCTGTTTATCAGCTTTTCAAAAATTCCTACTCGGGCTACTTGGTTAACTCTAGTTAAACGATGGAATTTTGTTGTGATTTTTAGCATTATCTTTTTATTCCCATTAAATTTTAACCTAACTAGAATAACGAAATTTCAGATAAATTTTCCCTATATATAAACATTGCCTCTCGTAATGAGAGCACTAACCCTTGTTTGTGATGATATGATAAATATTATTACTTACTTCCATTATAAATTGGAATAAAAAGAGAAAGATTTAAATGTAGGTTTTTGAATGCTACATGAATTGTCTCAAGGTTGTGTTGACCAAGTAATTTGCTACAATGTGGCTTGTTTTCTCTGTTGGATGAACAACATCCCAAAATTCAATAGCTACATTCATGCATGTAAATGGATTTCATTGATCACATAGGTACCCAAGCTCAAAGAACCCTGTGGCACAACACCCATGTTTAGCATCCTCATATCCGAACAAAATGTCAAAACAAGCATTAATAAAATAAATCAAATAACTTTTTAATATATATACACACACATTGCAATTATATGTTTTTTATAAATTCTAAAGTCATCACATTGTTTATAAAAATTGCAATAGTTTAGAGGTTGTTTGACTCATTTCCAATATATGGTTAAGACATGATAATAAAAAGTATGCGCTTTGGAATGGCTTATATATATTGTGAAAAAAAACTAATAAAATATGCAAATTTGTTTTATCCTAGCACATGGCACATTTAAGTACATCTATTATAAGCAAAATTCTAAAATAACAGGATCCATAAAGAAAACCTAACAAACTGCAGTGAATAGCAATATAAAAAATAGGAAAATAACAGGAAAGAAAAAAACATAGAAGCACTTACCATAAAGGGAAGGACTCTGAACTAACTAAAGAAATAAATCATAGACTAGCAAATAAACCAATCTAAACCAAGGCAATGAAGCAGAGAACTCTCCAATCAATTCCTGAAATTTAAAGTTAAAATATTTGGCAACCTTATTGCACTCCTCCATGCAGAGAACTCTTGTATGAAATTCCCAGTTAAAGATATGATAAAGTCCTTGTACTCATCAACAGTGAACTCTTTGAACCTTTTTGTAGTGTAAGAGTAGTAGTTTTTAACAAAGTCATTAGTCCCTATACTTTATGATGTATAGTGCCTCATTCGCTGTCCATTTCACCTTCTCTTCTCCAAGATAGTCCTTTAATCTCTCTTTGAAGTACTCCACTTATTTCCATAGTGGGATCACAGATTGTATTTAATAAAAAAAAAAACAATATTTCAATGTACTTCTTCTTTAAATTAAATAAACACTTTATTTTATATACAACGTCAGTTATAAACAACTTATACTTGAACAAAAACTGACACAAATAAACAATCAAATTATATACTCAATTTTATTAGATACAAACCAAACGTATTGCCTCATCTCTAATGCAACATAAAAGCTTACTCTCTTGACATGTGTTTGTTTATTTTGACTATTGCAAACTAATCAAACATGATAATCTCTAATACCATATTAAATGAAACCAATACATTATTTGACTTATTTAACTCAAAACTTAAGTTAATAGAAAAAAATCTGGACATATTTATTTAAATTCATATTTTTAAATTAACTAACATGGTATTATTAATTATTAAAAAAAATTAACCCAATATTATTAAAAAAAAACTTTGTAGGAATTAATTGCTGGAGCTCATGGAACATAATTTCTATTGTTAATTATATGTCCAAAATGAGTAAGAGACCATTTTGAACCTTTCAACCTGAGTAGAGAAAAGGTGCCACCAAATAACCATCAGAAAAGTAGATACTTGCTTTATATGATGAACCCACTTATTGCACCAATTGAAACATTGAAGAAATTGTTGAAAAGTCCTAAACTAATATTTTCATAACTAAGTATGCCACTCTCATTTCTAATAATTTGAAAAATTCTCAGTTTTACTAGTAAAATTATTTGAATTTCCAAAAATAAAAAGTTTTTTTTTCAGCCTTTATGCTTTGCACAAACCATATCTATCATCATATTTTTATCAATGGAAAATATTCATTTCATTTATCCAATCATTCCACTCATATAGCAACTGACAGTGGCATCCATGTTATATTATTAATTAAAAAATCTCAAATATATAAAAACAAACAAAATGATAACATTATAGATCCTAATTTTTTTTAAATTTCCTAATAAATATATTCCTTTAACCTCCACTCTCGTTTAATATTACACAGATAAGAAAACAATTACTAAATTTTAACTTAAAAGTGATTTAAATTTAAATAGGCGCCTAGAGAGAAACTGTGCACCTACCACAAGGGCTCATTCTAAGTAATAATCATGTACAATATTTTTATAAATAATATAAACATAATTTAATAAAAAATATTTTTCAGGCATACACTGCTTCGGCAATATAAAATTATATATATTATGTATAACCCCATAAACCAAAAAATTACTTATATACTTCTATATTGTGTACATAGTTTTTTACTGCCACAACAGTTAGAGTCATCACATTACTGTTGTATCTTCAATCCATTTCCATTAATAAAAATTGTGCCACCGATTGTTGAATGTTGATACAGCGAAACGATGTCAAAGGATACAATATGTTGTTGTCTTTTACACCTAAAAAAGCACTATAAATAACAGCTCGGAAACTGGATAGAAGTAGCAGTGGGAAAGTCTGTTATGGATAGACAGACTATCTAATCTTCATTGTCTTGACTTTTTAAAAACCCAGAGCGATGTAGTTCTTCTATATTTCCCATACGAGGTGAGACATGAAGTTGAACGATGATTTCACACCCTTCTCATATGTGACTTCACTAGGAAATGGAATCCATACTGCAAACACATTGTCACCAAAATATACATACAAGTCAAAGCCTGGCAGGTCAACCTATATCATCTTTTTGTTTCTAACCGGCCATGTGGAGATTATGCATCAATTTTGCAACTTTTTTTTTTATGAGCCTATTAAATATGTGTTTTTTTTACTTAGGTGACATTCCCAACATAAGTGAACACAAAGAAGATCAAGCTAGCGTCTCAAAACCGGAATCCAACCCAATAGGTATGCCACTCAACAAACCTTTCTCTTCTCAATTGTCACTCTTTTTCTTATTTTAACCCTTTATTCCCTTTTATTGCATGTCCCCATGAAGCTTCTTCTGCAAAGATGAACCCCTCCGCACATGACTCTTTGTCTTCCGACTTTGCATATGATGACAACTACACACCCATCCTTGATGCTAATCCTCCCATGGAAAGCCCTTTCTCAAAAGGAGCCCACAATCATAGAGTGAAAAATATCATGAAAGATGGCCCATATAAATGTGCAACTTAGTTTACTTATGCTTGTCTAAATATGAGCTTGTTCTTTAAACATGTTCCCTATTGGCCTACATAATGGAAGGATATTTTGAAACTGTCGGTAATTATTGTTGTTTCTAGGCTCTTGCTAATAAAAGCTGCAAGACTCTGAGAAAAATACTCTTCAATCACATATCATCCTGCACAAATGGCAAAGCTTTAGAAATAGATAGACATGCAAACCTGAAATTCTGTGTCTACATAAATGTTGCACAATCGGTGGACTTCTTCAGAATGTACAGAGTTCATTTCATTGATGATCTTTGCAGCAAAGTTCCTAAGTGGATCAGGTTCAGCATTTATATATTCCAATGAGGGTAAATTTTTTACTAGATCACTAAACTTTGGTTCATTTTCACTTTGATCACTGAATTTTAATTTGCATCAATTTAGTCATTCAACTTTAATTTGATTTCATCGGGTAATAAATCCAGAATTTCAACTCCCAATTAATTACATGGTTGTTCGAAAATCTGAATTAATCCTCCCTATGACACATTATTAAGTCTATTGAATGTGTCTATGTCATTGAAAAAGAGCACATCATTCATTTGGGGGCCGAAATCCCTTTATTTAGAACCTAGTGAAATCAAATTAAAGTTGAGTGATCAAATTGATACAAATTGAAGTTCGATAATCAAAGTGAAAATGAAACAATGTTTAGTGACCTACTGAAAAATTTACCCATTCCAATGAGTTTATCCATAGGCCACCTTGGAAAAAAAAGATGCATTACTGTTTTTAGGAATATCTGGGTTGTTCACAAATTCAGCAAACATTCTCGCTGCCACTCTACTGAAAAGATAGCTTATTAGAAGTAACAAGCACAAATAAATCATTGAACTCTATGGATGACAAATTTATGTAAGTGTATATGAGGAGATTTTGATAAATGAAACTTCCAATGGTACTTAGAAATTAGAAATATCAAACTATATAAGTGTGTCTTGATTATGTTTATTATAATTTTTAAATAATTAATTAGTAAGTAGCATAAATACACATAACCGAAGTCGATTACGACCAGAAAGGCAAAAAGGGAAAATGCCTAAAGCTGTAAGCAAAGAAACAAAGTTTAAGAAAATAACTTGAAATGTGCTCCCAACGCATGGTAGCAAGAGCAGAAAAGTTAATATTGAATCCATCCCATCATGTAATGATTCTATATCAAACATTAGCTATACTTAATTCATTGTGTTTGGATTTCTACATCAAAAATTAGCTACACTAGTATGAAAAAAATCATACGTGGTGAAGATTTTATCTAGGCCTGGTAGCTTCAGGATGCAGTTTCACCAACTTTCTTGAGCATTTTATATACATATATATAATTTTTTCTATTTCCCATGTTATGCAGTTCAATACCAAATTTAAAATTCTGTCTACACCTGCTCATCATACATAAAATACATAATGAGCAATAGGATATTGTCTAAATTTCCTCAAAAATGAGTATAGGACCGATTCAATTACTATTGAGAAAACCAAAATATCCTTTCATTCCAAGCATACCTCGTTGAAATTTTCCACCTAAAGGACACGTTCAACTAAAATCACATACAAAAAGTCGTTATCCACTTCTTCACCAAACTTTTGTTCGCATTTCATGCGAAGCCTCTATATGAAAATCCCGTTTAATCTCTCAAGATGCTAAATGCAAACTGAAGAAAATATTCTGAACATTACTATAAAATTAAGTAACATGAAAAAGAACCCACTTTATGTCGAGTGACAAACAATTTCGAGTACCAAATCCTTAGTGACTTGTTGACATCTCTAAAATGACCATGGGCATTACCTTCAAGAGCAATTCATCCTCAGTTTTTTTTAAGCTCCCTAAAATAGTGCATTGTGGGGTGCGCAAACCACTCTGCTCAAACTGTTGTTTGAAGTTTCACATAAACAAAATTATCAATTGGTGAAAACTAGAACAATTACTCAATGCTAAAGTTGAAACAGGACATAATAAAAGAAGTAACCAATGAATAAAAAGAAATCCTTCACCTCTCCAAATAACAAAACCAAATCACTGACAAGATATAAATAACTGACAAGATATGTATTTCACCAATGTTTCCATAATTCAGAAAATTGTCGAGCAATTAATTTATGCAAACCACATAAGAATTCTCAGAAAGATGATTAAAGAGAAATTCATCACCTCTCCAAATATCAAAACCAAATCACTGACAAGAAATGTATTTCACCCTTGTTCCCATAATTTAGAAAAATTTTCAAGCACTACAAACCACATACGAATTCTCGAAAAAGGTGTTCATGTCTTGTTGAAGAAGGGGGTTCAAAACTTAGCCTGTGCAACAGTGAAAGGTGAGGGCACATGTATGTATTGTTGAGTTTGCTATTGCACTCCACGCATGTGCCCTCCCTGACACGCTTGCTTGTCCACATTCGTCCAAAAAAGAAAAAAAGGAAAAAGGGAAAAAAAAAGACTCAGAAATTTCCAAAATTCATTCAAAATACTAACTTGGAGTATTCATACACTAGAGAACACAAAAATCTCTAAGTAATTAACCTGAAAAACTTCCACCAAATTCTCGCAATTCGCCAAACCATAATTACAAGCTCTATCCGTCAGTAGATGGCATAAGATTTCAACATTAGTATAAACTCATAAAAAATTGCTTAAAATAAAATCGAAATTCACATATTTCTTAATTCGACATAGGCATACAGAAAGAAAAAGAAAGGGTCAATCTACGACCCCTAAAACTTGTCAACAAAATCAAAGCTCGAGAGTCATTACCCCAACATGAAAGGTTAACTTTCCACAGACCTGGATGAACCTCTCGCTGTCATTCAATTGTCGATTAAATATCAATTAATTGTAATTTGATTAGAACCATTTTTCCCAACTCTAATTTGATTAGATCGATTATTTCTAATAAAGGCGGCAATCCTTGGACATTAACGATGAACAGAATTCCAATACCGAGCGGTCACCCATCGTCAACCGTGGTTGACAGCGTTCCAGTAGAGGTGAGTTCCATGGTAGTCCTAGAGACCTTCGCAAGAGAAGGTTTCACATGGCGTTCTTCTTCATTCAAAGACGAAGGCTCAGTGGCTATACAAAGAACATCTTAGGAGATGCAAGGAAAATCTAGAAAATGTGGTAGAGGTTGGAAGTGGGAATTTGGGGATTGTGGGGAGAGGCAACTGATAGAGAGAAGGAAGTGGCAAGCATGGTCAGCGAGGAGATTCAGACCTTTGAGAGCGAAGGAAGAAAAGGAACCTTGAGGTTCTCACTATTGGTGATTGAGTAAAGATTATGGCCATTGGAACCAGAACAAATGGAAAATAAATAACTAATACACCAATAGTTTATTTTTAAAGGGTTAAATACAGTCTCCATGTTTAAACCAAATTGTTTATTTGCGTTTTAACATAAACTACCTGTTAGAATATATATAGAGGTCCCATATATATATAGGGAATTCATCTTCTGGGGACATTCCTAGAATTCATTTCTAGGGATGTCTCCACATTACTCGTTAGATGGCCATCTAACGGTTGATGCTGATGATGTATAATTTTGAAAAAGAAAAGATCTAGTTCTCTCCCCTTCTCCTCCTCCATTCCCTCGCCGATGGCTGCCCAGATCTTTGCCTCCCTCTTCCCTGCAGCCACCGCGGCCGCCGCCGTTGATGTCACCACTGGATCTCCTTCCTCATCCGGCTCCGATCTCGCCGACTAGCTCCAGCGCCTTGTGAAACTCATCCGGAGCCATTCGTTAAAGAAACACATGAAGTTGTTACAAAAGCAAGACACCCAAAGTAGCAACAAACACAAGACGAAGGAAATAGTTTGCATGTTTTTCCTATAGTTGTTCATCACCATGTTGCTGCTAAGAAAAGATTAATAATTTCCATGCAAGAATACTTGGGAAAATTAAATGTACCAGAAGTTTTTCTTAAAGTAATATGATTAGTAAAATTGTTCTTTTGGCATTGTACAGAATGTAGGACAGTTATTATTCTAAAGGAATATGTGCAAAGAATTTTTATCAGCATCCCACTATCTCCACAGAATCAAGATGCAGTATTAAACAAAGGAATCCAATTCCATCCACAAACACCTGCATCATCAAAACACAATCAAAAGACAAAAGTGAGTTAAAAGATCATCATCAAAGTTGATAACAATTAATCATTACATGGATTGCATGTTGATAAACACTTGATAAGTGCTTGTGCGATAAGAATATGAAGTGTTCTTTCCTTGTGTTGAGCATTATTTTTCTCGGGTTTTAACGCTAATATAGGTGTATTTATGTTACTTTCATGCAGGTAGGGTTGTAAGGCCGATTATGAGAGAAAGAAGCCAATGTGGGTCGTAATGCACTAATTTGGTGGAAATTTTGCAAAGGTTCAAACGCGAAGACATAGGTCGGGTTCCAGATGCAGGAATGTTCACTGGTAAAAGTTGCATCTGAGGGCAGGCTCTGAGTGTGTAAACATGTTAAAAAATTTTCTGCAGAGCCTGCAGAATTTTCTTAGGCATCCAGAGAAAACGCACGGGCGTGTGGAATTTCCGCACGCCCGTGAATTTGCTTTGCGAGCTCATCCAGAGAAGCCACAGGGGCATGCATGGACTCGCCCCTGTGAACGACCATAAGATTCTCGCACGCCCGTGGTTAATTTTCGCACTGGCGTGTGAATTCCTACAGAGATTGGCAGATAATCCAGAGAGCACACAGGGGCATGGACTCGCCCCTGTGGGCGACATCGTGAAAAAAATCGCACGGGCGTGGGTAATTTCCACACGTCGTGCGAATCTCTGTAGAGGAGCTCTCTCCATCCCGAGAAGACACAGGGACTTGCGCTTGCCCCTCTGAGTTGTTCCTGTGAATGTCCACGCCCGTGCGGAATTTCTTCACGGGCATACGGAACACTTAGCAATTTTTCTCGGATGTCCAGAGCGACAGGGGCGGGCGGCAGCCCTTGTGGGTCGGGCGCACGGGCATGGGTATTTTCCGCACGCCCCTGTGAGAGCATTCAGAGGCAGTGACTGTTATCACAAGATCGCACAGGGGTGTGCATATGCCCCTATGAGGCTTTCCTGTGGATACGCACGGGCGTGGTTAATTTCCGCACGCTCAAACGGATGTATAGAACGCCAAGAGGTGAGAGTCCTTTTAAAAGGATTATCGTCTTTCGTCACCCTCATATCCTCCACTTGTCTGAGCGCACTCCTATTTTGTTTCCCGGCCTCGTATTGAGAATTAGAAGGATTTTGTTTGGTTTTCCGGCCGTTTTCAAAGCTTTCTCATCTTAACTTAACGGTAAGCCCTATTTGATTTCCTTAGCAAATTCATGATTTTCATTGATGAAACTAGTCAATAATGCTTCATTTCTTTAATTAGAATGTTTATTTATATTTAGAACGAAGTAGAAGCGTTATAATGGTGCATTTGTGGAGTTTGAGGTGTGGCCGTGTGTTTGTTCACGCCCCGTGGATCCACACGGGCGTGCCAAAATTCCGCATGATTGTGTGGATTTCTGCAGCTATGTTTAATTAACTTGTTTGATCGATTCTCTTTCAATTTTTGCTGATTATGGCACCTCGGTCAAAGAAGCAAGCTAATAAGCAACCACGAGAGTCGTCTCCTAAGTCCGAGAGCATGCGATTCACTATCCCCGAGCACCAGGCTCGGTTCGAGCGTTTGTCGAGACTTCGGTTCGGATAGTCTCGATTCTTAAACACGAGCATACTGAGAGATTTACAACAGAGAGACGAGTTCGCCGATGAGGTTGAGGATCTCATGTCGGTGGGTGGTTGGAGGCAGTTGTTGTCGATTAGAGCGCCAGCCATCCAGGAGCTTACACTAGAGGTTCTAGTCATTCGAGTTCGACAGATCCTATGTGAGATTCGACGACCTCGACATTGTTCAGTTCAGAGCACTTGGACATCACTATAGGCTAAGTATCACTCAGTTCTCAGTTTGGCTCTGCTTATACGAGGAGGCATTTACAGACACTGAGGAGTACTCTCAGTTACCGACAGATTATCCTGAAGCCCTGATCCCACAGAGAGCTTACAGAGCATTATGTGGTCGGGGCCTGTATGAGCCGGGGGTGCCTAAGGCCGTGTGGCTTTCCCGACCTGCATACCAATGTCTACATGCCATCTTGAGCACACCTTTGATTTGGGATCATGTAATTAAGGATTTCCATGACTCATTCTTAAATCAAGTAGGAAGTATAATAGAGGGTTCTTGCACTTGAAACGATTGTCCTAGGCAGATCAATGTTCTGATACCCCATCTTTATCGATTGTCTTACCTTCTCCTTTACCTGTGCTCTATATCTTGTTCCTTTTATTTTCGTTATTTCATATTTTGTCACACTTATCACTATTCATCTTCCACATTAGTTAAGAAACAACTTAAATGTCTTTATTCCCTACTCTCTGCGAGTACGATACCCACTCATCTGGGATTATTACTTAGACACACGTGCACTTGTGGTTTACACTCATTACCTAGAGCATCAATTACAACATGGGAGGAGATGGTAGAAGCTTTTCTTGCCCTATATTTCCCTCCCAGAAAATCCGCAAAGTTTAGGAATGAGATCTCGTCCTTTGTACAGTTGAAATTGGAGTCACTGTTTGAGACGTGGGAAAAGTTTAAGGAGCTCCTGAGAAAGTGCCCGCAACATGGATTCCCGGAGTGGATGATTGTTCAGACCTTTTACAACAGTTTAAATCCTAGTACAAGGCAACTCATGGATGCGGCAGCAGGAGGTACCTTAGGTAGCAAAACCCACGGTGAGGCCCGTCAACTAATTGAAGAAATGGGGTTAAACAACTACCAATGGAATGCTAGAGAGAAGAAGAAGGTGGCCGGTCTCCACGAGATAGATGCAATGACTTCGTTGGCGGCTCAAGTGGAATCATTGAGTAAGAAGTTAGATCTCATAACTTCGAATAGAGTGGCGTCCGTGACTACTTGCACCGGGTGTAGTGGAGGACATACTCCCTCCGATTACCCAATCTCTATTGGTGATTCATCTTCTGTTGAGAATGTCGATTTTGTAGGTAATGCTATGAGGAATCAAGAAAACGCACAGAGCAACACCTACAATCCGGTTTGGAAGAATCATCCCAATTTCTTGTGGAGCAACCAAGGTCCACAAAAGGCCATGGGGCCACCGGATTTCCAACAACAACAACAAGCCCCAAACATGGAAAACAGAGTTTCAGGTTTGGAGACCCGAATGAACGGTTTTGAGAAGGCCTTAACTAGGTTTGTGCAATCATCTGATACAAGGTTCCAATCAGTTGAGGCTACACTTCGCAACCACACTGCCTCTTTACATAATCTTGAAAATCAAGTAGGGCAGATTGCGAAATCCTTATCGGAAAGGCCACAAGTAATCTTGCCGAGTAACAACGAGACCAACCCTATAGAGCATGTGAAGGTGATCACTTTGAAAAGTGGTCGTGAGGTTGAAGGTAAGCTTCCGAGTGAGAAGCCCAATGAACACGCACAAGAGGTTATAGAGGTTGGGAAGGGAGCAAGCAAATAGAAGAAGGTGGCACCCCACCTTTCAAGCCAAGAATTCCTTATTCCTCTAGATTAAAGAATGACCACGGGGATGAACACTACAAGAAGTTCTTGAGTTTGTTCAAACAACTCCACATCAATATTCTTTTTGTTGAGGCATTGGCTCAAATGCCTAAGTATGCAAAATTCTGAAAGATTTGTTGACCAACAAGAGGAAGTTGGAGAATAGCGCTTTAGTGATCTTAGATGCTTCTTGCTCGGCGGTGTTGCAAAAGAATATCCCAAACAAGAAGAAAGACCTGAGAAGTTTCATCATTCCATGTAACATTGGCAATTTGGGTGAAGAAATGGCATTGGCAGACTTAGGGGCCAGTATCAACGTCATGCCTACACCTTCTTTCATAAGCTAGTTTTGGGAGAGCCTAGGTCCCACTCGGATGACTTTGCAATTGACGGATCAAACAGTGAGACATCCGAGGGGTATCATTGAAGACGTGCTTGTCAAGGTGGACAAGTACATATTTCCTGTAGACTTTGTGGTGCTAGACGTCGATGAGGATGCGGATGTAGCCCTTCATACTTAGGAGGCCGTTCTTGCGGACTTCCAAAGCATTGATTAACATCGACGGCGGAGAGTTAACATTTAGAGTTGGAGATGATAAGCTCACATACCGCCTTGCTGAAGTCATGCGGCATTCTCTTGATTTCGATGATATTTTGTATTTTCTAGACACTATTGATGAGATTGTTGACGAATATATGCAGGAAATGTTCAATCCGGACTCGTACGAGGGTTTGTTTAACCAAGAGGTGGACAATGAAACAATCATGATGCTTGGTTCGACGGAAGAAGTACCATCTACCTCGGGGATCCTGAAGAAGGTGCTCAGGAAGATGAAGAGGGCTAAGAGACGCCACCGGTAATGCTCCAAGGCTATTGGAGACGTGCGCGAACCGAACAAATTAGATGAATCATTGCTAGGTGGTTCCAAGCCTGATAATTCCCCCTTTAGCTTGAAGAGACTTTGTCATCATGGGTAAGAGGGAAACCTTCATCTATGAGCCCCCGTGAGGTAAGACAAGGTACGTCAAGCTAAGTGACGTTAAACAAGCGCTTCTTGGGATTCAAACCAAGTGTTTACTGTTTTCTTAACTTGGTAGTTTAGTGTTTGCTTGAATAAATTGTTGAGTGTTGGTGTCTTGATTTGTAGATGCTTTTGCTGTGATTTTCTTGTGGACTTGTAATTTCACCGTGTGTTTTCATGTGAATTTCATGAAGTTTTGGTCATTTGAGCTATCTATCATATTTCTCACAGGTATAGTTTGCATATTAGGCAGGCTCTGAGTGTGTAAACGTGTTTAAAAATTTTCTGCAGAGCCTGCAAAGTTTTCTAAGGCATCCAGAGGAAACACACAAGCATGTGGAATTACCACACGCCCGTGGTTTTGTATTGCTAGCTCATCCATAGAAGGCACAGGGGCGTGGACTCACCTCTTTAAACGACCTTGTGATTCTCGCGCGCCCGTGGGTAATTTCTGCACGGGCGTGTGGTTTCCTGCAGAGACTTGGTAAACTATCCCGAGAGCACACAGGGGCGAGGACTCACCCCTGTGGGCGAACTTGTGAAATACGCACGGGCGTGGGTAATTTCCACACACCCGTGCAGATCCCTGCAGACTAGTTCTCTCCATCCTGAGAAGACACAGGGGCGTGCGGCTGCCCCTGTGAGTTGGGCTTGTGAATGCCCACACCCGTGCGGAATTTCCACACGGGCGTGTGAAACATTTAGCGATTCTTCTCGGGTGGACAGAGAAGCCACAGGGGTGTGCAGACCCTGTGGGTCGGGCGCATGGGTGTGGGTATTTCCCACACGCCCGTGTATTTGCGTTAAGAGGCAGTAAGTGTTTTCCCGAGAGTGTACAGGGGCGTGCACCTGCCCTTGTGAAGCTTTCATGTGGAGGCGCACGGGCGTGGGTAATTTCCACACGCCCGTGCGGTTGTACAGAACGCCCAGAGGCACAAGTCCTTTTAAAGAATCATCGCTTCTTCTCATTCCTACACTCCCTCTTCGCCTGAGAGCACCCTCACACTTCTTCCCGAGTTCGCACTGCCATCTTTGGAAGGATTTTTGCGTGGTTTTCAGGCCGCTTCAAGGTTTTCCACTTCAACTCGTCGGTAGGCTCTATCTTTTGTTCTCTTCGCAAATTCTTGATTTTAATCGATGAAACTGGTGAATAATGCTTTGTTTCTATAATTAGAATGAGTATGTATGTTTAGAACGAAGTTAAAAGTGATTTAACGGTGTATTTTTTTATTTTTGAGGCATGGCCCTGCCTTTTTTCACGCCTCGTAGATCCACACGGGCGTGCGGAAATTCCACACAACCGTGTGGATTTCTGCAGCATTGCTTAATTGACTTGTTTGATCGGTTTTCTTTCAAATTTTGCAGATTATGGCACTCAGGTCAAAGAAGCAAGCTGATAAGCGGCCGCGTGAGTCATCTCCTGAGTCCGAGGGTATGAGATTCACTATGCCCGAGCATCAGTCACGTTTCGAGCGTTTGTCGAGACTTCGGTTCGGACGGACTCGATTCTTAGACATGAGCATACTGAGAGATTTATAGCAGGGAGACAAAGTTCGCCGGTGAAGTCGAGGATCTCGTGTCGGAGGGTGGTTGGAGGCAGTTGTTGTCGATTAGATAGCCAGCCATTCGTGAGCTTACACTGGAGGTCTTGTCGTCATTCGAGTTCAACAGGTTCTATTCGAGATTCGACAGCCTCGACGTTGTTTAGTTCAGAGCACTTGGACATCACTATAGTATGAGTATCACTCAGTTCTCAGTTCTCAGTTCGACTCGGCTTATACGAGGAGGCATTTTCAGATACTGTGGAGTATTCTCAATTACCGACAGATTATCCTGGAGCCTTGACCCCGCAGAGAGCTTACAGAGCATTATGTGGTCAGGGCCAGTATGAGCCGGGGGTGTCCAAGGCCACGTGCCTTTCCCGACCTGCGTGTTGATATCTACATGCCATCATGAGCAGGTCGGTGAATTGCCGTGGTGATAGCACTGGCGTACTTGTGTTCGATGATGCAGCGCATATTGATCCATCTAGAGCACATCGTCGCTGAGTACATTTGACATGAGGGCCAGTATGCCAGATTGGGAGTGATCTTCTCGGGTCCATACATTACGAGATTCGCAGGGTTCGGACGGGGGTTTATGCTCTGGTGCTACCAGTTCTGAAGATAGCCGAGGAGGAGGGTGATGATGCCGAGGCTTCCGAGCCTCAGCCAGCACCGATGGAGACCGAGGCACCTCCGATGGCAGTGAATCCACCGCTAGTACACATGTTTTCACCATCTCGAGCCCATGATTGCTTTGAGAGGCTCGAGAGTGCTGTGGGGAGTGCTTTGGACAGAGATTGTTGAGAATCAGGCTACGCAGGCCACTCAGCATACAGAGTTCATGGCACGTTTTGACATTTTACAGCGAGATGTCACCTCGTCATTTGTCCTGCCACCGAGAACTCCCCCGGCATGTCCAGCACCTCCAGCCCCTATTCCAGCACCGGTTGACCCACCATGTACTTCATCACCAGCACCAGCACCAGCAGAGAGCCAGAGCATGACACCGACATTTGATTTGTTTTTTTTTACTTTTGCACTTATATTTTGGCCTTGTATTCTTAGAAAGGACTCCCCTTCTGAGTTTATCTTTTATTTTGCTGTCTCGAGTTGTATTCATTGTTTCATCTTTTATATACTTGAGTTGTTTTATTTTTCTTGAGCTTCACTGAACCTCCTCGTGTATGCATGCAGATGGTCTTGTAATAATGGGAATTGAGAACTTTGTCATGGGCACGACCAAGGTGTTTCGGCACTTCGCCGTGTGAGATTCACAACCCGGTGGAACAACATTCCCAAGAACTTAGCTCCATCAAATGCAACACTAGGAGTCATGGGAGTATTGTTTTGATTGCTTATCCTACATTTGAATTTAATTGATATACATTATGAGTGAGCTTACATGAGTACATAGGGGACAATGTACAACTTAAGTGTGGGGGCGAGTTTCATAGTGCACACATCTTTTATATTAGTTTTGATTGATATACATGCTTACATAGCCAATGGCGGTTCACCTTAGTTGCAATGATTGTATTCGTGAGTTAGGATAATTTTTAACATTGAATATCCTTATGCTCTAGTTTTTGCTTGAATTTCTAGGAATTTTTGCCCGTTTAACACTTGTTGTACTTCTCACTCTTGAAGCTCTTTTGGAAACTCAAGTTTGATGTTAAAGGGACTAAGTATAGTTGTTTCTTTCATTAATTCAAAACAAAAAAGATCAAAATAGTTTTATTTCTTTTTTGTGCTTGTTGGGTGGAAAGAGCTATCACTTATGAAGTATGAAGCTACTCTCATAAGTCGGATACTAGTTATGCCCTAATGAGAGAAAGAGCTATCTCATAGGATGGGTGAAAGCTAACACTCCGGTAGAAAGAGCTACCACCTCGAAAGTGTGAATGCCACCTTAGCGGCCTCTTTGGAAAGGACTACCTTAGAGGATGTGTGAAGCTACTACCACCTTTGAAATGTTTTTGTTACTTTGTGTAGATCAATAAGTCCCTATGTGCTTAAAACTTTGAGGAGTATACTGTGGGTTGTTTTGAGTGAGCTCACGCACTTAAACGATTTTGGGTTTGTTGTCCTTTTTTATTAAAGTTTTTAACTAGAGCATTGATTTTTCGTATTGAGTGTTGAAATTTTCCTTACTTGCAGAATGCTATTTTTGTATACTTTGGTGAACCTAAGGCCAAGCACTTCCAATATTTTCTTAATCTATGCATATAATGTTTTAATCTTTGCTTGAGGACAAGCAAAAGCTTAAGTGTGGGGGAGTTTGATAAGTGCTTGTACGATAAGAATACGAAGTGTTCTTTCCTTGTGTTGAGCATTATTTTTCTCAGGTTTTAATGCTAATATGGGTGTATTTATGTTATTTTCATGCAGGTATGGGTTGTGAGGCCGATTGTGAGAGAAAGAAGCCAATGTGGGTCGTAATGCACTAATTTGGAGGAAATCTTGCAAAGGTTCAAACGCGAAGACATAGATCGGGTTCCTGATGCAGGAATGTGTGCCAACCTTCTCGTACTCGAGTTAGCACAACTACTTGGAGGGGCACAAGGGCAGTCACATTCAAACATTCCGACTTGTGCATATAGAACAAGATCTCCACCAACATGTCCGTTATTAAAGAAACAAGGTGATCCACGACGTAAATGTGTGCCCGTTTGCGTTATCTCGATGAAAGTATGGATTCGGGAGTATTTCATGCCGTTACTATAGCAGGGGTGTTTGTAGAAAACACTGTAGTAAAAATACTGCAAAAGTACTGTTTATAGCCGACTGAGAAAACAGAAAATCCACACGGGCGTGTGGAAATTCCACACGCCCGTGTGAAAAATCCATAGGGGCACCCACATGGGTGTGTGGATTCCGAATTCTAGCCCTTTAAAAGCATATGTCAGCCCCGATTTCAGCATTCTTTTCTCCATCTTTCCCCAACTTGAGAGAGGACGGCGGCTAGGGTTTTTAAGAGGTATTGCCTACTGCTTTGGAGAGGTTATACGACTCCGACATCGCGCACTCCGTTTGGAAGAAGGTTAGTGGGAGAGCTTTTGTCGAGCACCGATCCGGCGAGGTGTATCCTAGGCCGGACAAAGGGGACCCTTGCGACGAGTAAAGGACTCTCCACAAGACCATTGCCACGACTAACGAGAAGGTTTTCTATAGATGCTTTGTTTTTACATTCAATTTCATTGATTGTATCTAGCTCCATGGAGAGCTAAACCCTAGTGGGTACTTGGGTATTTGTGAACCCTAGGATGTATTCGTTTCATTGAATCTCTTTATCATGATTTCAATTAATTGATGTTTATTGTGAGTTCCAATCTTGGAGACTTGACTGTAAGAATACTCCCCTAGACTGATACTAGGGTTGAGAGTTCTTGTTGGTAACTCTTGTGAGTGAGTGACACACCTTGAGAGTTAGACAAAGCTAGATTGGAGAGGGTTGAGAGGGTGAGTCGAGAGGTAGCGGAGCGTCCCCTTTCCCCTCCGGTGTGTTCTATTCTATCTCCACGTTCCAAGAGTTCTTTGCGGTCATAGTAGAGTGAATGGGCTAAGGGATGACCTTCTGCTGGGCCTTATTTGCGAGTGCAAGGGAGTGAAGCGCTGAAGTGATTTTAGCACCTAGGGCTTAATTGTGGCTAGGGATCTTCCACTTGGACCAAAGGGTTAGGTCTATACATAGGAATAGGGTTTATCACTTGGAATTCCTAGAATTCATTGCAATTCTATGCGAGTGCGAGGTTGAGAGATTATTCAATCTCTCATGCAGGACATGTATAGAGTTAGGCATGGTTGACCTTAGATTTGGGATCATGTAATTAAAGATTTTCACGACTCATTGTTGCATAAATTAGGAAGTATAATAGATGGTTCTTACACTTGAAACGATTGTCCTAGGCGGATCAATATCCGGGTACCCCATTTTTATCGATTGCCTTACCTTCTCCTTTACTTGTGCCCTCTATCTTGCTGCTTTTGTTTCCGTTATTTCATATTTTGTCACACTTATCGCTATTCATCTTCCACATTAGTTAAGAAACAACTTAAGTGTCTTTATTCCCTACTCTCTGTGGATACTATACCCACTCATCTGGGATTATTACTTCGAGACCCGTGCACTTACGGTTTTACACACGTATATGGATGTGTCAACATCCTTTGTTAGATTTTCATCAAACTTAATTATGACATCTATGTCGTATATTATATGCTGAAGCAGGATCACTTACCTTTAGCCATATGAAATTGTTGAAGACGACAAGAGCCTTGAGTCCACGCTTGAAGTAACCAGGGACTCTTCCAATCTATCCCGTCCTCTCCCACCGATGGAGTTAGGTATTTGCAAGAGCGATAGATTGGGAACCACTTGTGTTGTCTATATATAATCCTTACCATAAAAAGATTAACTCAACTTAAAAGTTTAAGTTAGATCATTATTCAAAGTGGCAATTAGAATTAAATCAGGATTTCATCAAATAAGTCATGGACCACTTTATTTAGTTTGAATTCAGTTTAAATCAATGTTGTCACGAACATTTCCCCAACATGGTCCAACTTTATCAAGATGTCTTAATATCCATTCACATTAACCTATAAATCAGTATGTTCTCCATCAATAAATAAATTAAACGAATCATGGCAGTAAGTCATCATTAACCTTCCATGCATTACGATGTAATCTCTCTCTCTTTAATGCAAAACCTATATATGGCATTTTATCATAATGAATAAGCCAGATGCTTATTCGGATTCAACACATGCAAAATAATAATGCATAAACTTAATAATTGCCATTCTCAAACTTAATGTATACACTCAAAGAGAAGACAAATAAATAAATAAATAAATAAATGTTAAAGAGTTCAATACTAAAGTGATATTAATTGTTCATAGAGAAGAATCAAGTCCCATATGTTCAACATGATCTCTAAACAACTTTGTTGCGATTCCTTTTGTCAGAGGATCTACAATCATCAATTCTGTGCTAATGTGTTGAATGGTTACTGCACAGGTATTCACGCATTCCTCTAGTGCCAAATACTTAATGTCGATGTATTTATTTCGACTACCTCTCTTATTATTCTTAGAGCAGAATTATCACAATACATCCTTAGTGGCTTGGATATAGAATCAATGATTCTAAGCCCTGATATGAAACTCCTCAACCAAATACCCTGGGAACTCGCCTCGAAACATGAAACAAACTCGGCTTCCATAGTGGAAGTAGCAACCAAAATTTTTTTTGCACTGCTCCATGAGATAGCACCACCGGCCAAAATGAAAATGTAACCGGATGTTGATCTTCGAAAGTCAAGACAGCTAGCATAATATGAATCCGAGTACCCAATGACTTCTAAGTCATTTGATCTTATGTATGTAAGCTTTTACTCCTTCATACCCTGAAGATACCTCATTACTTTCTTTGCAGCTTTCTAGTGGTAAATCCCTGGATTACTTTGATATCTTCCCAACATCCTCACAGCATATGCAATGTCCGGTCTCGTATAGACCTAAGCATACATAAGACTTCCAACGGCTGAAGCATACAGGATGTTTTCCATCTGTTCCTTTTCCAAGTTATTTTTTAGGACACATGTCCAAGTTAAACTTGTCACCTCTCACAATAAGCGCGCAACACCACGGGATCTGTCTCGATGTATCTTAATGCCAATGACATAAGATGTCTCGCCCATATCTTTCATATCAAAATTCTTAGAGAGAAATCGCTTCACCTCATGCAACATACCCTTATCATTGGTTGCAAGTAAAATATCATCAACATGTAGGACTAAAAAGCAAAACTTACTCCCACTGTCTTTATAGTATATGCATTGATCCTTAATATTCTCAACAAAACCGAATAATGAGACAACATTGTGGAACTTCAAATACTACTGTCAGGACGCTTGTTTCAGTCCGTATATAGATTTCTGAAGCTTGCAAACCAAGCCTTCACCTTCACTAGTGAAGAATCCTTCAACTTGTTTCATAAACACCTCTTCATCTAGATCTATATTAAGAAAAGCTATTTTCACATCCATCTGATGTAATTCCAAGTCAAAATGAGCAACCAATGCCATTATAACATGAAACGAGTCCTTTTCTGAAACTGGAGAAAAAAGTCTCATTATAGTCGATGCTCTCTTTCTGAGTAAATCCTTTTTATTAACCAATCTAGCCTTGTAACGCTCAATGTTGCCTAGCGAGTTTTTCTTAGTTTTGTAGACCCACTTACACCCAATAGCTTTCGCCCCTTCTAGCAACATGACTAGATCCCAAACACCATTATGTGCCATGGATTCCATCTCGTCCTTCATAGCATCATACCACAACTTAGAATTACTACAACTAATAGCTTGTGAAAACATTTTAGGGTCATCAGCGGCTCCAAAATCATAGTCAGATTCTTGTAAATACACAACATAATCACTAGATATTGCCGATTTCTTAATTCAAGTCGATCTTCTTAATGCCACATCATTATCTTCTTGATGAAGTTGTTACTCAATAACTTCAAATTGAGGTTGTTGGACTTAATCAACTGGATCAGCAGGATGTGGTTCCTCAATAATTGTCATTTTAATGTCTTCCAAATCTTGATGGTTATCATGTGAAACAAGCAATCTTTGATTAGTGTCCGGAGTTTCTTCGTGATCTTCTTCAAGACTAAAGTCTAGAGGTTGATCACTCCCACTAATCAAGTCATTCTCAAGAAATTTGGCATTTCTTGATTCCACAATTCTAGTGCTATATGCTGGACAATAAAATCTATAACTCTTGGACTTTTCGGCATAACCAATAAAATAACCTCTAATAGTCCTTGGGTCCAACTTTCTCTCATGTGGATTAAACACTCTTATTTCAGCTGGACATCCCTAAACACGTATATGTTACAAACTCGGTTTCTAACCTTTGAACAATTCAAATGGAGTTTTAGAAACTGCCTTCATCGAAACATGGTTTAATATATACGCTACTATTTTAAGAGCCTTAGTCCGCATAGATCGGGAAAGTTTGGAGTTGCTAAGCAAACTTACCATATCCATTAAAGTGTGGTTTCTTCTTTCAGCTACACCATTTTGATCTAATGAGCCAGACATAGTGTATTAGGCCACAATACGATGCTCTTCTAAAAACCTCGCAAATGGACTTGGTTCTTGTCCATCCTCTGTGTACCTATCATAATATTCTCCACCTCTATCTGACCTCACAATCTTTATTTGCTTACCATATCGTTTCTCTACTTTAGCTTTGAAGACCTTGAAAGCATATAATGCTTCACTCTTATTATCAAGCAAGTAGAGATACATAAAGCGCGAATAATCATCAATGAAAGATATGAAGTATCTCTGACCATGCGAGTCCATCTCTGGACTACAAATGTCTGTATGTATGATCTCTAATAAGCACGAACTCTTCCTTGCACCTTTCTTAGATTTGTTGATTTGCTTCCCCTTTATGCAATCCACACAAGTTTGAAAGTTGGTAAAATCAACAGAGTCAATGATTCTATCATTCACCAATCTACGGTACCATAACATAGAAGATTTATCATTCAAAATACTACTTATAATACTAATATTTACTTGATCATGCAACACATTATAAGAAACATTACTTTGTAAATAAATTTGAAAAAGACCATCACACAATGCACCATTCCCAACAAGAGAAGAATTATAAAACAAATGAAAATATGTTTCATAAAACTTAAAGAAATAACTTAATGGTACAAGTTGTGCAACTAAAATTAAATTTCTAGAAAAACTAGGAATATAAAAGGTCTTTTCCAAATCTAAAACAAATCCTGAATCTAAAATTAATTTGCATGTTCCGACTGCCTCTACATGTGAACGAATCTTATTCCCTAAATAAATAAACTTTTCACTCTTCATCGGTATTCTTCAGCTTAAAAAGCCTTGCAAGGTATTAGAAATATAGATTGTAGTACTAGAATCAATCCACCAAATGTTATGACAAACATCAACCATATTAGATTCATAACAAACAAAAAAAAATTCAGTATCTTTCTTCTCAAGATGAATCTTGAGTTTTTGACAATCCTTCTTCATGTGCCCTTTCTTCTTACAAAAGAAGCACTTGGACACCTTCTCGATCTAAACAGATAATTTGTTTTTATCCTTTTTTAGGTTGGTTCATCTTCTCCTCTTACCGCGAGTAGCCATATGTGCACTTTTACTCTTTTCTAATAACAACCTTTCCTCCTCTTGAACACACATGGTCAAAAGCTCACTAATAGACCATTTATCTTTATGTGTGTTATATGAGATTTTGAAAGCATTATACTGATGTGGAAGAGAATGCAAGATAAAGTGCACAAGGTAAGTGTCTTAAAAATCTATCTGCTCTAAAGCCTTAAGTTGAGCCACTAAGTCTCTTATGCTCATGATGTGCTCTCGCACACTTTTAACACTTGTGAGCTTCATGGATAATAATTTGGTCATGAGAGTGCTAGCAATAGCCTTATCTGAAGATTCAAATTGATCATCAATTGCCTTTAGCAAATCTCTCACATGTGCACAATCTGGGATTGAACCACGGATACTAGTAGATATACGTCTCTTAATGTACATCATGCTCAAGCGATTAGATCGCTCCCACCGTTTATACAACGCAATTACACCCAGAGTGCTATTGTCTGTCGGCACAAGTGGTTCATCCTTCCTTATAGCATAGTCAAAATCCATGCATCCCAATTGGAGGAAAATCAACTCCTTCCAAGTTTTATAATTATCACTCCTTAACATAGGAACATGACATTTTTCATCAAAAGCATCTGATTGCATAGCTACAATAAACAAAATAACATACATATCATTCTTAATATTCAAGGCAATAAAACAAGTAAGTATGCTTGCCAATGCAAGCCATACCGAAAGGAAAAACATGAATAATTCGTTATCACAATTTGTTTATGGGCAAGAATATAGATAAAAAATAGATTCATAACCATTGATAAAACTAATGGATAATTAAAATTCTTTAATACCGATTGGGCAACTTAAGAAATAAAAATTAACCATTATTTCATCCTGATTAACTACGTAAATATAACAAAATCCCTGTGAGGCAAAATCATTATATCAAACATAATTAATCACAACTTGCCACATGATAAAACTAATAAATAATTAAAACTACTTAATACATGTGGGCAGCTTAAGTAATAAAAATTATTCATTATTTTATTCTAATTAATTATGAGAAGTATAACAAAATCCCTGTGGGGCAAAATCATTATATTAATCATAATTAATTACAACTCATGTCATTTAAGCTAGATGTGATCCATCACACTCATAATGTGTAATTTATAATTTTAAAAATAAAATCATGAATATTGTGTACGCTCCATAATTAACAAAAATTTATTCGATCACATGACATACCAACCATATACATGAACAAATTCAATGTTAATAATTAATTACACAAACTATAATTAGTCCACTTAATGCATGAATAATTCATACAATAAACCCTGAAATTTAAATAAATAACTAAACAAGGTTCCACATGCAAAAATACTCTAAAGTAAAGCAATTTTTGCAAAAACACCCAATAAACTATTTTATTCAAACCATCATTCAAATTAATGAATTAATAAAATAAAATAATTAATTCTAATGTTAGGGGAAAAATAAAAATAAAAACCCTAACTTTTCCCCATGGGTAACCATCGTACGTAGGCCGGGCTGCATAATGACGCCCTCCCGAGCATCGGCGCGCACTGTGAGCAGCCAAAGGCGCAGTGACGTGGGGCCGGCCCGGGCCAGCAGCCCTGGGCCGCCGAGCCCAGGCGCTGGCGTGGGCAAGCCAGGGCGCTTTCACGTGGCCCGGACGTCTAGTTTAGCGCACGTGCGGCCCATCCGCAGCCCATCCGTGGTATGAGAAGGGTGTTTGCACACCTTGTTCATGATGGGTTCAATTTTGGGACTAATACCCAATTCTTTTAAACCCTTATTAACATAATTTATTTCATTGTAAAACATGTGTAAACATCAATGAATTTAGGTTATATAAACCCTAATTCATACATGTTTATTATAATTAATATGAAATAATACATTAAATTCAAACGATATGTAATTTCTAAGAACACATACATGTTAGAATTTAATCATGCTAGGCCGAGGTATAAAACCTGGCTCAGATGCCAACGGTTAGATTTTCGGCAAACTTAATTATGACATTTATGT